>NC_141790.1:9577262-9728005 GCF_054643075.1 Acanthaster planci
CGCCACCTTTGACAAACTTTCCGAAGCTGTCTGGGTGCCAAATGCGGTGTTCTTTTACATGCAGAATCATACAACACCTGGCAGTATTGGAAATCGTATTAAGTACGGATTTGGTGCGTGTCTATTCTCAGTATCTCAAAACGTGAGCAGGTGGATCCAATATCGTTTTGTAGAATACGCTCCACTCTCTTTCAAGTGAAAGAATCCATCGTATGTACACAATAGTATTCCACTCTGAACTTTTTGATATCAGGGATCTCACTCAACACCTTTGTTTTTGGGATACAATTCCTGTAGGAAAGCATTGCTTTTTTCGACAGATGAGGGGGTGTTTCTGCTCAAAACGGTTACCTAGCGTTTTGGCAACGTACCATTTAGAGCAACAGCCATGAACAACTGGTAGATATTGCGTACCTAGGCGCTCCCGAACACACCAAGGACTACTAGCAGTCCCCCAACAATTCCAGTCATTCTGCAGCCAAAACGTTGATCATTTAAGCCGCCAATCAGACCTGCATAGATTTGTTATGAAACAAAACAGGCATTTAAAAGGTTTATGTCTTTAAATGTTGTCATCCCAGCCGTTTTCTGAAATCTTGGAGTGTCGTGGCCTCACCACTCAAGACACTAACTTCACCTGTTTTGGAATACCTAGACATTCTTCTATGACTGTGAGACTCTAAAGGATGGTGTTCTGGCTTGAAAAAAATACAGGCTACCCACTGCATGGACCATATTAGTCAAGTGCTCCTTTGCCACTGCAGAGGCTCAGGGACGACATGATGCTCTGGACGGCAGCTGTCTGCTTAGCGCTCGTCTCAAACTCCTCCCTCCAGCTCAGGTAGAAGACATCATTAGCCCGCAGGGAGCACTCTACAAGGGCTCAGTTTAAGCGGGCTGCAGTGACGATGGTTATTGCCAATCTACTCACCTGGGATCTTGCGCATGCAGGGACGAACCGAAGTCCTACTTGAACTCACCATCGAAGGTATAATATCTGAGGCTTTGGGAATGAAACACAGGATAGGTTTTGCTACAATGCAGTCTTCACCCTAGCCTAACTTGTAACGGTAAACCTCGTTGCTACTTTATACTCTTAAGTGTCGCTAGGATTTATGCCCGGTGGCAAACTACATCCCCAGGGTAGCAAAATACTCATCAGCTAAAAACGAGTACACAGTGGTAAACAACATCATTAAAAAATATATAATTTCTGCCCTATTTCCTGATTTTTTCCCTTTTTTAGTTTCAAAATTGTTGAAGCTGTTGTACTATGAGACATTGAAGTAGTGTGTATGCAAGTATTGGTATTTTTAGCCGAGTTGTTCTCCACTGATTTTACAGACTGGTATTTCCAATGCTGTGGTGTCTAGCAGTGAAGTTGAAATCAGAAATTGCGTGCATCCTACCGCTATTGCATATGTCAATGACACACTGCAGTTTGGAATTTTGTACAACAAACGTCCGTAACACATAGATGGAGCCTCCTCACTTAAAACTAATAAATGAATGAAGTGATAAAAAATAATACAAGTCACGTGTAGTCGCTGTTACTGCAGGGAGATGGTCGGAACGAGTAAAGCTGCAAAACTAATAGACCGAACCACTGATTTCATGATATTTCCAAGTTTTTGTTTTCACAAGCAAAATACAAAGGCAAAAAAGGTAGCCATCCTTATAACAAGTGCACACTTTTCCCCTCTTTTTTGTGGCCATTGGCTTCGATAGTTTATATTCAATTTACGTATACTTGATATTAAGTCAGACCCCCGTAAAACTCTATACTAACTTGGCTACGGCTGTAAAGAACGCATGCCAACGGAATCCCCCCTAATGGACTTATGTGCTGTTGAAAGTCGCAGCTAAGAAATTCGGACAAGACCACTACGCGTCCAGAACACCTGGACTGTATCTCGACTGTCCATGTCCAGGTTTGTAAAACTCCTTGTGTGTGACAATATGCTGCAATTAATTCGCTTCGCGTCCTCGCCCATCAGAATCAAAGAATGTCCAGCTTTTTCATCGTTTCTCCGACTTAAACCACGTCCCTCCCTCCACTATTGTTCATACTGTACAAAAGAACAAAAAGGCTGGTGCTTTGAGATGAATCCATCATTTGTTTAGCGTTAGTTGGCTATGTATATTTGCATGTACATAAAAGCTTCATTCCTGTCCCAGTTAAGCCATTGAGTAAACTCCTCGGTTGGGAGCACAACTATTTTTCGTTCACAGGCAGAGCACATGCTTCACATGAAGTTACACACAGACATGCAGTCGACACCATTAGTGTATGGCACGGTCCATGGATTTATATCTATATGTTAGTTGCAGATATACGCTAAATTTAAGTTAGCAAAGGATATTGATATGACTGTACGGAGCTGGGGACCTTTTACACCACCACCAAGCAAGTTTCCCGAGTGACTGATTTGAGAACTACAGTTTACTGTCTCTTCAAATGAAGATTACGTTTACAACCTTGAAAGTACATGCTTACTCTTTGAAATCCACCAGTCACCAAAGAAAAATTCTTCCGTTTGGAAAATACATGCATTTGGAATATCACTTCATTCATCTGGGAAGTATCGTTCGTAAGTTTCTAAACGATTTATCTGTTTTGCAAAATTGTTCATGAATTGTGATTGCTGAAGTTGGTTTTAAAAGTTGTGTAATAACAGAGAAAGAGATAAAACTGAGATTTAACCGAAAGTAAAGTCGCTACATGTGAATTTTAAAATAAATACACAAAGAAAAAGGATAAAAATAAAAAAAATATACGTTACCATTAGAATAAATATCTCAAAATGAAAAAAGATGAAATAAAACTAAAATGGATGGATATGTAGAAATGAATCACATTGTATTCATGTAATCACGTTGATAAAGTTATTAAATTCGGCAAATAGTGCATGAATCACTCTTTCGACATTTTCCCGCATTCTGTTTGATATCGAAGGGGGGGGGGTCACTGGGAATGCTTATAGTTATTGGTGATCCGATTGAGGAGCAAAGATCGCCTGATTCGCCATTCTCTTACAAAAAGACGAACTCGTTCGGAGATATTCAGTCATCCCCTTTGAAACAGGCATGCTGCTGTGTAGAGACACTGTTAGTCTGATCTATTGCTGCCAAGTCCTGGAACAAACCTATAAGTATAACTGCAATAGCCGTTCAATCAGAAACAGACATGGTTCAGTGCCGAGATTTTTCACTTCAAATTGTGAGCGCATGAGCCATAATTTCTGAGATAGAACACTTTTGATTAAGGGTTGATTGCTTGCCTATTGCTGGGTGCTTATACATAAGCTCTGAGATTAATGTTGTTTTCAATTCATGTGAGGATCAGTGTGGATGCATACGACATCTCTATGCATGCTATAAGGAAGAGAATTTCGACATGCGTTGTTTGTAAAAAATATCCAGTCTGCCATCTTTAAACGAAGAATTTATAAAATGGGTCACGCTGTTGGCATTTTGCTGAAATGGTGGGTTCGAGATAGCCTTTGACGGCAGCGAGTCAGTACAAAATATCAGTTATTCATCATGTTAGACGTAAAGTTTGGTGATTGCAGCAGATAACTTTCCACTACATGTACTTTGGTTATATACACCGTGCTTGCTCAAGTAAACTAAGAGGTTTACACTCTAGGGATAGCACACACTTTGAATTCGACTGGGGACCAGGTGCCAAAGTTGATGCCTCTGAGCGTCAGTGGGGGAGCGTCTTGAGGCTTCTTGAAGGTGAACTGATGCAGGAGGAAGGTGATGAAGATAAAGAGCTCCATCCTTGCCAAGTGCTCCCCGAGGCAGATGCGGCGTCCTGTCGGGAATGAAGTCAAACCAGGTTAACAAATATTTTGTGCGATCAATATTGCAGTTATTAGTTTTATTATCCTTACAAAATTGCAAGTGGAAGCGCACAGCAATTGAGAAGCGGCGATTAGATTCAGGATTTGAGTTCGATGTTGGGAAGAAATCAAACTTTCCCTGCATACAAAAAAAAAATCAAACATCCCCAAATCGCCTTTGTTTGCACGTGTCAGTTACCTATTCCGAAAGGGTTGATCTCCTCGCGTCGGACTACTTTACCATCCCGGTCCAGGAACCGCTCCGGCCGGAAGACGTTCGGCTCCTCCCAGACGGTGGGGTCGAAGTGGTCGTGCCACAGGTTGGAGACGAGAATAGTGCCCTTGGGAATATCGTACCTGGGATGAACATCGGTGCACTTTGTTAATCTCGAGTCAGAGAGTGTATGGCAGAGTGTATCGTTCAGACGCAAACAATCATTAGTTAAACTACATGCATTACGAGACCGCGGAACAACTTCCCACAATGACCTGTGCATTCGTTGGGAGAGTGATGGCGCTCTTCAAGACTTACCCAAGTAGCTTGGTGTCTTCCAGACAGGCATGGGGAACTGCGAGTGGGGCAATGGTGGTTATCCTCTGCAGCTCACAGATCACCGCCTCCGTGTAGGGTAGATCCGGCTTGTCCCCAAGCCTAGGGAACCGATTGCGTCCGGTGACGGCATCTAGTTCTTTGTGCACCCTCGCCTGCACCTCAGGATAGATCATCATGTACAGCAGCATCCAGCGGAGAGTGGTGGTGGTGGTCTCGCTGCCGGCAAAGAACAGGTCGCTCACCAAGTTGGTCAGGTTGTCCATGTCAAACACCGACGCCTCGCACTCCTGCCGCTCCTTAGCTTGCTGGTGCTGGAGGTAGGCGTCGATGAAGTCGCGCGGGTTGTCCGCGTCGTAGTCCTGGTTGTGCCGCACGACCATGGACCGGATCTGGTTGTAGGACTGCCGGACGGTAGCAATGTAGTCCCTGATGAAGGGCAAGAAGGTCAGTCGGGCCAGTAGCGAGGAGAACTCGATGGCTCCCCCGCTGCCCGCTCTCTCCACGATGTCGTCGTTACACTCCAGCATTCGCCTGAAAACCGCGTCGTTGTACTGGAACCTCCTCCCGAAGACGACGGAGCAGATCACGTTGGAGACGGCGTTGGCTATTGAGTGCCTTGGGTCGAAGGCTGCTCCCTCGTACTTCGTCCAGTCCTCCATCAAGAATTCTGCCTCTGCGGCGATGTTCTCCTCGAAGCTGGATTTGCCCACTCCCAGTCCTCTTAGGACAGTCAGGGAGAATCTCCGTATCTCTGTCCAAACGTCACCAGAGGATGTGATAACCCCTGAAAAAAAAAATCCAGTATACAGGACCAAACGTCTTTATTTTTTTCCTGATAATTTCTGAAAACTAAGCACGGCCTCCATCCCACGTGAAATCATGACACCGGCAAAAGCAGAGTCATGTTGAGGGTGCGCAAAGTTGAATTGAAAAGAGGGGGATGATTATATAGGTAATCCCCCCCCACCAAAAACGTGTGGGATCATATCCCCCCACCCCCACTTTTTGACCTGGGGGAATTACCAATGTAATCATCTCCGCCCATGACCAGCTCTAAAGGTTCCCCTTTCCTCTTTGTTATAAATTCTGTTTTTATCTCAGGGTGGTGCGCCCATCTCCCAGGGTCTAGGGGATTCGTTCTAAGTATTGGGGAAAAGATGGATTCAGATAATCAGCACGAGTGGCCCCCGTTGTTTCTTTGAAGAGTTTTGCCAAAACATAATTAAAAATTCTGCATTGTCATGTTCATCCCAACATACAAAATTTGTGAAAATTGTTATTCAGAAAAAAAAAGTCAGGGCCAAGCTACACAGCTGCAGAATACCTTGAGGGGTATACCCTACAGTGATCACTGGCTGGATTAGTCTGTTGATATATCCACAAATCAGTGTCGGGATAATTTGAGCGCTCCAAGGAGATTCAGTCTTTTTGTATTCGTTATGCGAGAACAAACCCTCCAATGTGCGTCAGCTGTCACCACTCGTCTGTACCCTCAGTGTACAGAGGGAACACCCATTATCACCAGTCCGTCTTTCGTGAAGTCTATAATTACAAATTAAAGCGGGCGAGATCCTGGTCTTACCCACGCCGGGTCGAACCTTCTCGCTGGTGTACATCCTCGGTCTAGCGCTGAACTGCTGTTGATTGAAGGCCTCTCTGATGGTGGTAAAGCCGTGCAAGACCACGACCAAATGCCCCGCCAAGTTCACACTAATGATGTTACCATATCTGTTCAAGAAATATTTAGAGGCGAGCTTTGTGTTTTTATGATTATAGTATATACACATGTATATGGTCGGAACTTCAAGGAACTTACATAAACTGACGAACTTTTTGTTGGAGGTAGAAATTAATCGGGAAGTCTGTTTCAGAAATTCTCCGGGCATAACTCATCACCAACACCACGAAGTAGCACTCAACTGCACTTGCGTGATATTCGTGAAAACCATGTTTACAAGAATTTCGGTTTCACAAAGTAGCACTGAAGTGAACGCGCGCACATCGTACACTGATGCATGATCGAACGATTTTCGTTTTCACGAAGTAGCACTTATGTGTATTGTCAATATAGCATGTATAAAAACACTTCGAAAGGTCTAAAATGATTTGATTCACCCGTAAATATGTGACATAACTAGAAGATGCTCTTAAAACTCGTTTTAATTGTATAAATTAAGGAAAAGGGCAATTCCTGAAAACGACAACTCACGGAGCACGTGCCACACGTGCCGAGTGCTACTTCGTTAAAATGAAAATAACACACTTCTTTGAAATACGCGCTGAAGCGGCGCACACATCTATACATGAGTAGTACTTCGTGGTGTTGATGACGAATTATTTGCACACATCAAAACAGAATGTTGTGACCTCAAGCGAAAGACTGAACCCAGTATGCAAACATGTAACAAAACACCTTTTATCTACCAAGGCCGACAGCCTAGTTCGACGAGTTTACAGTAGAGCAGACCTCGCACTCCCGTCCGAATGACCTAGGACGCGCTTCGTTTGGGGCATGTGCTATTGAAATATACCGAACTGGCTCGTTGTCAACTACTGTTCGGCGGTCGAATTTGGTCTTCGACACAAAACGAACCCGCCTGACCTTGTTGACCGACATCAATGGGTACTTTGCCAGCCATGGGGGGGGGTTGGAATCATCTTTGGAGTTTGGTCTTGGCAGTTTTCGGTTTGGCAGAAATTTCAAGGCGGACAGGGATCAAACACGGAGTGCTGAGCTCCCTGAAAAAGGTGAATGGTGACATGTCGATTGCATTCATGCGCAACCTGGAGGTAGTGGAATGACAGCTAGATAGGGTGGGAATCTGAATTCTTTGATGCTCTGCAGTCAGAGATGTAAATTAACGTCGGCTAGAAGGAAATCGGGTCGAGGGGATGATTGCTCCATGGTCTGAGAAATGCCCAGGGGCCTACAAGGAAACTAAACTGAGTTAAAAATACAATCTACAAGTTAATTTTGACCTACAAGTTTCACAAGAACTGAGAGGGTGGAGATCTTTGCAAATTATGTAACCAAAGGAAGTCTGCAGTGGGGAGATACATACTTCGGAACCAACTTGGAGAACGCTACGTGCGGTTCTTCTCCCGTTAAGGCAAGATGGGGTACATAACCGATCCCAGGCCACCCAGTGGGGCCGGGAGGTAGGTTCCACCGTCTGCGGCGAAGGTACCGGAACAAAATCAGGAACACGACGGCTCCGAGGAGGGCTGACCGTAGGTCGAAAAGCTTCAGGCCAACAAATAGGTTCATTTTCGGGGCTCTATATGTAAACAGTCAGGAAGCAACTGCTATTCCGGGAACCTCCGGAGGTAATCATGTATATATTTATTACCCGGTCTTCCACGGTGTCCTCACCCAACGGCTTTGCTGCCAGCGTAATATGTAAAGACTTACACGGTTTATCGACTTTGACACCAGCTCGATGTTGAACATACAGGCTGTACTGAACCATGGGTACAAGCACTGCAAAATACAATGCACATTACCCTACTTGAATCGATCAAAGGCCGTCAGTCACCCGTATCGGGAAGTTGTGTTAGCATAGTCTTGATACAGGAATGAATTCCCTGGTTTTCCTTAAGTCGGTACGCAACACATGCATATCGTGTGTGGTACCATCGATTGCACAATTATATTATACGGGAACCGGTAGCTTGTAATGTACGTGCAATACCTACAGAATGAACATCCCGTAGTAACTTTCTGTCCATTGTCGTTACTGGTAAATTCCTTGCTACACAACGAAGCTGGGGAATGATAGACTGGCTCCCAGTCCCTGCAATGTTATTTGGACTGCGAATGCACTGACCTTTAGTGGGAATGAATTCCAGGCGGAATTCCTCTGAGTTTAAGGGGCAGATCCAGGAATTTTATTCGTTCAAGGGAAATTTATTCGCAAAGGACGGGGGGGGACTACACTGTCATCTTTTGGGAAGCCATTTAATATCTTTGTTTCGTCCTTAACCGTACTCTCAAAACAAGACCTTTACATCATGGTTTATGCTATTGTTGGGATCTTCCGACCTTTAGACGTAGCCCCCCCCGAAAAAAGGCAATGAGCCGGGAGAGGGAACCCAACTGCCAGATCCACGGGTTTATGTTAGGAAATTAGCATAATATTTCCACTGCTGTGCTGATGAAAGGTTTTACTCTTTTACGTCTTAACAAACTAAACACAGGCTCATTATGCATTGCTCATGCACTAAAGCAAGGATTGTGCCAAGGATGCGTGAGATTGTGGACGCTTGAAGTGAGTTTTCACTAAAAGGGGGATCTTTCCTAGGCTTGTTTCTAAAACGTTAAAAAGGAATTCATCCGTGAGTTCATTTCACACACTACTTACCATACGTGGATAATGTACTCTTTTTGGCGGGCAACTTTAACATGAACACAATTCATGACAGTTTCGTGATAAAGCAACAATGAGGGTAATTTTTCAGGTCTACAATAAGTATTTGGAATTTCTAGTCGAACGAACATTGTTCGAGGCGCCTTATTTACTCCAGTTGTGGTGCCTTTGTTCATCCTCATTTAGGAGTATGAAACGACGCATATTGCCATCTAGCCCACAGACAAGCGGCGAAACTGTTGCTATGCCAACGTCGCGTTCGTGATTAATTAAGAAAAAACACCACGTCTATCTGTGGCCATCACTGTTACTGAAATTTATATTACCATATTCCAGTGATCAGTGCCGTCTATTTCAGTGGGTGCTCTGTAGTTTTGAGAATGAAGTTACTTGTTTTGGCAGTCGTGGTGTTGGCAGAAGCAGTAAGTGGAAGCGTAGCTACCGCATCGTCCCAGGAAACGTGCAAGAAGGCTGTTAACGTGGCGTTCACGCATATCACGCATATCATGCATATGGCGCTGGTCGGTCACGCCGTCAGAAACCTGTCGGGGGTATCTCCGGTCCGGTGCGCGGCTCTGTGCTTGAGGGAAAACAACGCGCGGTGTCGGTCCTTCAACTACGGCAAGGCCGGCGGGATCCGGACCTGCCAGCTCAATGACGCCAGGTTGGAAGAATTCCCCGAGAATTCGAAGGAAGACAGCAGTCTTTTCTACTACAACGTACAAATAGGGCAGGTGAGTGCTTAAACGCTCATCACGGTTTTCTGGGAAGAACGACACGTTCTGCTTATGTCTGAAAAGCTCGTTTCACGAGTAGATCCGGGGGCCTGGGCGGCCATAGCCCTCAAGAAGGAGCCAAAGGCTTTGGTTTTTAAATATGACCAGAGAGAGCTAATTTTGGTATGACTTCATATCCCTTCCTTTCCAAAGCGTGTACAAAGCCCCCCAAATTGGCTTCACACCTCAGAAATGCCACAAATGTTTATTATAAAGAAAATCACTATGTTTTAGTGCCCACACAAAACACTGAAAGGTGTCACTGTTTCAGCTTTCGTGTAACACTCCCACTGCACCACTATGTTCTTTTACTCCCGACATGCAAGTTTATCTTAAAGAGAACGTACCTCTGAGCGCCTTGCATAATTAACTAACCTTACATTTTGAACATGTTCCGAAAGTCAGGTAATTCGTAGACCTTGTCAAGGCGTCAATGTTTTACTGTCTAACCTTTCCTGGGAGTTAATTTCAAACCACAAACAGTATTGGAAAAATGGAAACAGAATTTCAAAAGTCAACCCGTCCTGGGGTATCGTAACTCAGCACACTCGCACAAGCAATTCTGGAACGACGGCTTTTATAAATATAGCACCGATTGCCGATGGAACACACTCGTGTGTGATTTTTTTCAGGTAAACTCCAACTGCCCAGAGCTCGATGTAACATCAAGAACAGGTAAGGTATTTCCAACTGCTCTGATTTTTTAAAATTGAGAACGGATAATCTTTATTGCTTAAGGCAGTAACGTGTGACTCGCAATTGTTTTTTTTCATGAATTTTGCCACAATTGGAGCGGTTCCAAATTTCTGAATTGTTGATAAAAAAGTATTCAGGTGTTGTAAGCGAGCATTTTTGGGTTACTCGCATGTTATTTGTTGGATTGATTTGGAGAATATACAGCTTTCACTTTCGTGTTCTTTTTGTGGGGATCTGCCAAAGACTAAAACAGGAACATAAACATAAATCTGAACTCACCCAAGACGCTATAACTGCGGTTATGTTAGTTTTAGACCGCTCGAAAAGCAAATCACAATACGCTATTGGTTGCACAGTGTTGAACGCGCGACTGTATATTCAATCCACAAGCATGGTGCCATCCATAGAGGTTTTTCAAGTGACGTTACATGACGGGCAAAGGCATTTTAGAAAGCGTACCATGTCCGTGGACTTGCGTGCCTTTTCGAATCTTCTATTTTCTATTTGCAGTTTTATGTACGCCTGAAAGTTGAGAGACTTTGAAGGCGCGCCTATTTCCGAGCGCCCACAGATTGATTGACCCAAAGTGTGTCATGTGACGCTTGCTAGTTTAACTATATTTATACCACCGCTTCAAAAAAACTATACCCGTAGCAACCAAAGAACTATATCCGTAGCAACCAAAGAACTATACCCGTAGCAACCAAAGAACTATATCCGTAGCAACGAAAACATAGGCGTGTATTTCGGCTCATAGCAAACAACATCGGTTTAACGAATGTATTCGAACGTTTCTGTTCCGCTTGGAATTCTTGAATTAAATTTGAGGAATGTTAATTCCAATTTGGTGTTTCATTATTAATTTTTGGCTTAAATTTGCAGAATCTGTGGGGAGGTGTTATAAAACAAATATTGACTGCTTTATCTCGCGATACAGTAAAACTACCCTCCCTAGGTGATCCATGGAACATTCTATTTTCCCTCGGCTTTGCCTCCGGAAGATAGCATGCTCCATGGAGCACCTCTGGAGACTAGTTTTACTGTACCACTGGAAGCAGTCAATATTTGCATAATATTGAACCATACAGGAAGGACACGGAAAGAGTTTGAACTGCCCGGGCTGTAACATCTGGCCAATTACCGCTTTCTGGCATGCCTGGTAGGGCCTACGTCCATAGCCAGAGCACAGCGAACGCTTGCTGTGCACCGTCTGTTTCCCAACCACGAATCCCCTATGTACCCTATGATCGCCGCTGCAATTTGTTGCTGGTAATCTACATCCTTAAAACTTTGTGCACTGAGGTATAGGAAATTGAATATTCATGCCTTTGTTGGTGCTTGGTATGATCTCATGACAACGTGAAACTTAATGCTTGCGCAGTTGCTTGCATTACGCTGTGCGCCCTAAATCTGTGTGCAGTCATTGCCCTTAATGAACGCTTTCTTCTGGAGTTATTTTGGGAATACCTAGCCCGGTTGTTTACAAGATTGTGTGTTTTGTATGAATCGTTTTTATTGTGGCATTTGTACAGAAGTGTATTTTATGAGATTTCATGATCACTTCCTGTGATGAAATAGCGCATTTTGTTACTTATGAACTTAGTTTTCCAGTACAAGTCAATATTTTGTTGGCCAGTCTTAGCCAAATTTGTACCAAGTCTTTGAACACTGATATGACAAACTTTGTATGATAACGGAACTGTGTATCAAAATTTAAAATGTTTATTTAAAATGGCAAAAGTGTGTCTAATATCAGGGATTTTCTCTCTCTATTTCCTTGTCAAAGCAATAATTTGTATTAAATTGCGAGCAAAACAAGCATTACTAGGAAATCACTGGCCCCGCTTGTCCAGCTAAGATGCAGGCGGTAATCAGGCATTTTTGATATGTTTTCTCTAGTGCGTCTGACTCGGCGGCGACGATCATTGAACAATTTGAAGTGCCAGAGTTGCAAATCCTTCTGTGTCCTTCCTCTTTGATTGAACGCTGGCCGTCAAAAATCACGTGACGGAAAATCCTCTACGGCCTAATCCGGTTAGACGCCACAACTGTGGTGGCAATGCACCGACAGCACACTCTTTTCAGCTGACGCTTGTTATGTATAAATTGGATTTTATCGATTCCCGATTCCTATGAAAGCTGCTGCTCCAGACATATGCAGCATATACCCAGCAAGAAATGAGACCGAGGGGTACCCCCCCAACATGTCCAATCCCTATACACATTCCAGACTATTGTTACTTAACACCCCCCCAAGATGTCTGAAAGGAATTCCCCAGATTCCTGCGAGACAATGACCGACACAAAGCAGGGGGGGTTCTCTCCGTCTCATACCTCGCTGCATCAAATGAAGCGAGATATGAGACGGAGAGAACCGCGTCGTGTTGGTCATTGTTTGAGTGGAATCCGAGGGATTCTTTTCAGACGTCGGGGGGGGGATGTGTTAAATAACAATAGTGTAGAGTGTGTATAGCGATTGGGCATGTTGGGGGGTACCCCTCGGTCTCATTTCTTGCTGGATATAGAATTAACGGTACGACTTTTAAATTTAGCTGAACCAATTCATCGAAATAAAGCCATCAAAAGACAGGCACACGAAATTAGAAAACCTTTCTCAAATGTTAGGGAAACATTCTTTTTAAAATAGTCAACTATATAATAAACATTTGCACTTGCTCTGTATGTGTGCGCCAAAAGATGCCCTGACGTTCGCGTATGCTGTACTTGTGCGTTGCATTTAGAATACATTATTCGATATTCATTCATTCATATCTCATTTCGAATGTTCCACAAGCACGCACATGAATTCAAAATGTCTGCGGCCAGGATGCCGTCAAATAATTTTCTCTGCGCAGAGAATGAGAAGTTAACGCTCTTGTTTTTTATTTTTAGCTCTGTGGTACTATGGCCGTAATGTAATCAGTCTGTCGATTTAGTCAACGCTTCAAAGGGAACCTGTGCATCGTTCAACATGCAATTTTGAGACTTTAACGGCGCTTCTGAGAGGCGCATTTTTGTACATGTTCATATTTGCTGACACGTGACGCGACTAATAGTTAACCAGTCACGTAGGACCGCCATGTTGCTGCCACTGAGCAACTCGAAAGTCTACCATGCTTATTAACACTCCACTGTCTTAGATTTTTATTCTAAATCTTAATTATTTTTCCTTCATATTTAAGAGATTGGAAACTCTTTTGAATTTGAGAGCGGATAAAATTCCATCCAGTTCTGAATTCATTTTTATATATGCACGGACAAATACTTCACAGCCAATCACAAGAGTGTGAAGTGGTAAGGTCTAACGTGCTTAAAGCTCTTCCTAAATAAAATACCAAGTGGGACGTTACCTCAGTCGTTGATGTCTTGTAGACCCTGAATGGCAGCTTGTGTTCAGAGGAATGGCAGGGAGAGGTGTGAAGCTTTACGACCTGTGGACTGTCTCATCTTTGGATGTGAGCGTGAGGGCATCCAGTGGGAGTTACCGCGATGACTCGTTGTACGGGGCTTGGAAGAGCGGAAACCTGACCGTGAGGCGGGTGAGGACGCAGAATTTGTCATCCCGGGCCAGAGTTCCTAGACTTTGGTCTAACCTCGGCCGTGTCTGATCCAGTTTTACTCAATATTACGCATAGTCTCAACCGTTGGTCAGAACTGATTTTTATACCATGGTCACTTTAGAATTCGGTATGAAAATAGGAGCAAGCCAAACTGAACAGACAAGAACGCAGCCTTTTTTAAATTAAATGTTTGATTTTGATTTCTTTTTTTAGCACACAGTGCCAAATGGTAAATTCGTATTCTTTTAGTGTTTAAGTATTTTGTTCAGTTGTTATTTAGTTTGGCTTGTTTTTTCTTTTGGTTTCAATATAAGTATGTACCGTATCACATATCATGCCCTGTTACAGTAACTTACCATCTATTCTGACCTGAAACAGATTTTAGCAACTCTCAAGAGAGCTCCAGACAGGGTCAGTCGGAACCGAAGTTCCATTCGCAGTGGCAACTAAAATTTACCCTAACCCGACTTGAGGCAACTCCATGCACTACCGGTAACGCCTGTGCCTTTTTTCTGATGTATACTTTGTCCTTAGGTGAAATTGTCTTTGTTCGAACTCAAACTGTGTAAAGCCCAACTGATTTTCGATGGAACCGGATCAGATATCCTAAACTGGTTCACCAAGGATCGCCTCATCTCAAGCCCGTGGGAGGACCTGGAATCAACCTCGACTAATTTCTTTGGCATAAAGGGGCACGCTGAAGAGTGAGTATGGAAGAGCAGTGCTTATCAGCAGGCGGCTCATATACTGCATTGGTTGCCTCATTTTTGCTTGTTGCATTTCCAGTGAAGTTTCTAAATGGGCTCTGGATGCTGGTCATTCCAAATGGGACACCTATTGTCACAATTCGTCAGAACAGCCAGTGACTTGGCATACGATGACTGGCGATTTAACAGCTTGCGATAAACTCATTTTTGTTTACAAATCGCTGAACAGATCCAGAAATACCGTACTTGTTGCATACAAAGAGGGGCAAAAATCCTGACGTCGCACCCCCATCCATGTACTCAAAAAAGGAGGAGCATCGTGGAAACCCATGAAGCCATTGATGTTGCGTCGCCATGGCAAAGACAGCTATTTTTATCCTGGTTGAGTATTAGGACCCTCACCCCAAATCCGCACCATACTCAAATCCCCACTCTACCTGACTTCTTTAACCCGCCTTCCAAAGTCGAGTTAAATGTGTCCTAATGAGTCGACCTCGTCACCTAGTAACGACTCAACTTTTGGGCTGATCCTAGCGGACAATCATTGCATTTGCCCAGCTGATTTGCACTGTTTTTAGTCCACTTAACCACTGGGTTCGGGTAGATAGCTTTGGGTTAAGATGTACATGGTAAACAGGTGGTGCACCTTACGGGAAATATATTCGTCAAGGAATTGCCACGGTCCAGTATTTATGTTCATACTTGCAAAGTGAGTACAGCCTGGGGTTGCCAAATCGCAGGTTAAATAGTGTGAAGTTTTGTTTTTAGAAATTTACGTGGACGGTTTCGTCGAATTTTTACCTGTCAAAGAAGTTCTGACATTAGGCCCTAGACGAAAAAAATGGTAACAGACCTCATGAAGTCGGTATTTAGATTTCATACAGTGTTACGCAGTTGGTTAATTTTACAATGAAGTGTATGACTCTCGAAATAAATTGGCTACAACTTCTTATTTTAGTGCCAAATTGGATAAGGTTTGGCTTTTTTTGGGATTTGAATCCACTTGAGATAAGCCTTTTGCGCGATATATATGAATAAAATCTGGTACACTGAGTTCTCTAAAGGAACCATGCAATGAAATTTTTTCGTTATCACTTTTTGTGTATGTCTGTACTCATCGTTTATGTATGAGAACTATATAGACGCTTATTTTGAATTAGGTGAACTGAAAGTGCACTTTAAATTCTAAACATTCAAAATTTAACAGGCATTTCCGGACAAGTGAGGGCGCTTTTGCCTTAATGTAAACCCAGGAAGACATTGCTTAGTTTGCATACTTTCATGTTAAAATTGTGCACTCTGATTTGGCTCTTCGAAATCATTTTTGAGAAGAGGTTGCTCCCTAGCTTATTGCCATATACTTACACAACAATAAATTGCCAAAGGAAATGAAATCTACGATGGCAGTATTAAAAAATCCAGAAATGCTTTATGCACAAATCAGGGCAACATTGAGGTTCAGTGCCTTGGATAACATCATCATATGGCTCATGAATATACAAAATATGGGTCAAGATCGTAGAACAATAATTTAAAATCAAATTAATTGGAACCCAGGGTGCAATTTCAAGAATTTAGTAAAATTTAGTAAAATAATTCTATTTCATTGTCCCTTACTTGAACATAACACTGAATTCTCTATACTAAAGACACTGTTGCAGGTATAGCAACAGTGTCTTTAGTATGGTGAATTCAAGTTTTTATATTTAAGTGTACTCAGATAACTCAGTATACCAGATTTCATTCAAACTTTTACTTGCAAAAGGCTTATTGAGCCATGAAGGTCATCAGATCGAATCGGTTTGAGCGGAGGCTATTGAATTTGGATGGGATTTGTGTTTTTGCATCCAGCACCAGCTGTCAGATCGAATCGACCCTCTCTAATTCACATCAAATTCACATCTTTAGATTTTGGTGCGCAGAATGGGAAAAATAGCCACCAAGTTTTTTCGCTCCGCGACGGTCGTTTGACTACACATGGCACAGTATTGACTTTTGCACGTGCAACCTTAAAGAAGTTCACCATTTACTTAAATAATGTTCACGGTTTTCTTCTCTCGCCTCCACCAAGAGACCGCCGATTCTTCATCAGTCACACTTATCGTGGCTGTCGAATTGACTCCGGCTGGCTTGCTGTGGTGGACTCCAGGATGAACACTGACTGTGAATGGGAGCGATCTTCGGCCTACCCTGTCTTACTTTACAGCGCAGCAGCCGGCAAAAAAAGTTGGCACGGCGTGCTAACTCCAGGTGAGCAAGCCTACACGAGCCCACTTTCTGTCAGTTATCCCTAAAGGCATTTCCCTTATAAATGCATTAAGTGCAAATTACACGGCTACGGCTGCAAATGACACACGCACCTATGGAAGCCGTCAGTTAGCGGCTTCGAGTGTTAGGCCTGTGTCAAACGAAGTGCTTCTCCCGTGTCGAACTCAAACACTTTTTTTTCATTTATAGCAGCAAAAGCACGTCGTTTGACGTAAACGCTGGAATGAAATACGATCCTACCGTGCTACACGATAGCCTGTGTCGCAGTGCACGGCCTCTCACACGGCGTGGCGTCAAACGTCTTGTCATTTTCATGAATTTCGCAATTCGGCTTGTCGTTTTTGGAATGTGCATGCTTAGCAGCATATGTGAGGTTGAAAGTTTAACAAAATACAAACATTTTGACAAATCCAAAAGACGCACATGGATGACGTTGGTTTCGCAGCTGGTTTTGCAGTTGCTGAAAACATAAAATTAAAAGTGACATTTCAACACACCCAAAAGCTTTCTCAAAGTTATGCTTGTGCATGCTTTAATGATTGTTTGCAACCAACTTTTGCTTTTAATCTACGCAAACTAACAAACAGGGGAAATTCAACAATGTAAATATTTATTTGCCGAATGAAACTAAGGGGCGGACAGATGAATCGACGCGCATCCATAAATTTGTAGAATGGAATTTTAAGAGTGAAGAACAAAATGGCGATAACGCTGCATTGGATAGTGAAATTATAGAATCGGTACGTAGCACGGTGTTTGACCCAGACCTAAGAAATTCGTTCACCGCCGTGGTAATCAAAACCTCCCATCAATGGAATTCAAATTTGTCATGAAATTTTGTCCGTTCCTCGCACACGTATGAATTTCTGGCCTGCCACGTTCCTTAGTCTTCAGTGTCCTGTATGCTAGGTCATGCGCAGTGGAACTAGACTCCAAACGGTCACAACGCGTTATATTCCAATGGCAAATCCGGAACATCGGTGGCCTGCATGGGATGCACTCAAGTGTTTTACATCAACCAACGACTTAACACTGACTAATACACCTACAACATAATGACGTAATGCAGTGTTTACCGCGGTGCCTTGTGGTTCAAAGGTGGGAATGTTGCGGGATCGCGTCGACGTGACACGCTATGTGTGTAACGTGTACTATAATGACGTGTGTATCAACCCGACACGAAAAAAAACAATAAAATACAAAAATCCCGATTATCGTCCGTAATGGTCCACGTGAACTGCTGTGTTCCATTGTGTTTATCAAGCACTCAAAGAACACCAGAGCTGCGTTTTTGAACTTCCACGGGACCGCAAAAGGCGACAGATTTGGATAAGTTCCGTGAGAAATAAGGCCATCAAAGCGAAGCGATTTGTTTTTATATTTTTACATTTTTGTCGTGTCAGGTCGATACACACGCATTATAGTATACCTTACACAAAACGTGTACGCACGCGTTCCTGCAACATCCCCACCTTTCACCCACAATGCCCTGCGGTAAACACTGCATTACGTCATTATGTTGAAGGTCTATTTGCAATTGATTTGGGGGGGATTTTTTTGGCTCTAGAATGCGTACTTTGAGTTCTGGATATTGGAAAGGTCAAACATGTTGATCTGTCATTATCGCTGTGTATTCAACAGGTACCAATACTGTTAGACGTGCGGATTTCTTGACCATACATGTGGAAGCCAAGTAGGGATTTCAATGATGAATTACTCGTCGGATGGGAAAACCACATTTGTCTAAGGTTTTAGGGCCTAATATTTAAAGGTAGCTGCAATTAAGTTATTTTAATACAAAAAATATGTGATACTGTTTAAAGTACTTTAAATTCTAGTCAATGAGCAGCCAATGAGTGATCCCATCCAGAAATTATTTTTCAAATTTGATTTCAAACTAATTGAAACAAATTACGTAGGGAAACTTACTAGGTACTTACAAATGATTATAAAGATGAACAAAGAAATTGACTGGAGTGGCATTTGAACCTGCGGCCTCCGGAATACCGTACCAGTGCTCCACCAACTGAGCTATCCGGTCCTATGTTGGTGGCTCTTTCCATTTTTCAGTATCTCTGTTATGAAGTCTGAAACACCATCTAGCCAGGGATCACGCCCCAATAGCCTAACACCATACAACCTGGGAAGGGGGGAACAGGGATCACTTGAAGAGGACGCAACTTTTTGATCATAAATTATGAAACAAATTGTATAGGGAAACTGGCTAAGTGCTTACAAATGATTATTAAGATGAACAAAGAAATTGACTGCAGCGGAATTTGAACCTGCGGCCTCTGGTATACGGATTCAACAAAAAATACTGACTGAATTGCTTTCCCCTTCGAGTCAACTAGAAGATATTGTGTATTTCTGCCAGTAAGGTTATTGGGGCCCAGTTGGTATCTGTCATGGAACGGTGCCTAAGCAAACGCACCCACCTATAACGTAACGTTTCTCTGGAGAGGCACCTGCATTACATGCCATGACTAAAAAAGATCCTTTTATACGGCGGATGTCTGTGTTGTATCCCTATGGCGGTTGCATGACCGCTTTTGCGCTAAGTAGCTAGTCCTTAACTCCTAATCAATGGCTAATGATTTACGACGGTGAGTGACAAGCGATCGGCCCAATGCACACTGTCCACTTGACAGTATTGGTGATTGCATAATACACCGATCGTTGATCCTGTACTGAGGAGTCCCGGACACGATGCCCTGATATAAACGTTACCATAAAAAAGAGGGCGGGGCGGGGGAATCTTCCCCCAGCTGTGAGATGGGCCAAAATAACCTGGCTGTTTGAGGATTAAGGGAGGAAATAAGCAATGGTAGGGTCTTGATGGGGCTTTTATGAATAATAAACGAGATAATGAATATCCTTGATTTTTGTATCAAAGCTTTATATGCGCTCGATGTACTCTCTCAGCCATTTTCTCCTGCTTCACGTAGTGTCAATAAAAAAACCCCACTCCTGATGCCTGCTCGTATTTTAATACGGAACCAACGCCTTATCAAAGCTAATATACCATTTTAAATTTATGGCCTGTTTTCAATCGCGAATACACGCTTTTAAAACGCTCACATTTTGGGACCAAATTGGAGTATTACGTAATACTCGATCACCAATAATTGTCAAGTGGACAGTTTGCATCGGATTGATCGCCTGTCACTCAATATGGTCACTGCAATATTGTCTATGGAAAATGTGTAAGTGATATTAGGGCCTAGGCTCTTCATGACAAGCTCTTGTTAAATGGTAATAAGACGGAATTTATTATTCTTGGTACCAGACAGCAGCTAGCAAAAATTAACCTGGTGCATGCCAAGTGAACATTGTGTCCGGATAGACTCCAATTTGGCTATGTCTGTTCAGATTTCAAAACTCTGCTCTTCCGGCTTCTAGTACCTGTCAATAGTCTGTCAATACATTAATTCATGCTTTCGTCACAAGTTGTTTAGACTATTTAAATAGTCTGTACTATGGTCACCCTGCATGCAAGCTGTCTAAGCAGCAGAGAGTCCAAAATGTTGCTGCCAGGCTGGTTACCAAACCACAGAGACATTCTCACATATCAACTATTTTAATATGGCACCAGACTATTTGCGTGATGTGATTGCTGCCAAACATCAAAGTAATTATAATTTCAGATCATCCATAGGACTTCGTTGAATTTTCCTCAGGGGAGAATGTTGTCTACGCTAGGCGATCGGGCTTTTGTCTCTGCGGGTCCCAAATTATGGAATGCGCTGCGATTCGATCTAAGAAATGAGTTTTAAAGATTTTAAAGTAAAATTAAAGACATTCCTTTTTCAGAGGGCATTCGCTGCTGTCTCTTTATAACCCTCAGCCCATCTTTATTTTCTAACATTCATAGCAATGTAATCAAATTGAGGCTGGAGGGAAACGAAATACCGGTTGTTTGTTCCCTTTTATCAATGTGTGAAAATGTATTACTTTGGGGGCCCCCGCTTTCCACATTAATAATTTTCCAATGTTGAGCCCTAGGAGGTACCATATTGATCTTGTAGTTAGCTCTTTCTTATTTCCAAACCGTATTAAAATTGGGTATTAATAGTTGGTAAATGGCTTCTTAAATGGATTGTGTATTCGGTAAATGGCTTCTTAAATGGATTGTTTATTACTGTTTGGCTGGGCTCCTCTACTAAATTTACGGAGTGCGACAGCTCTGTACACGAGTTGTATTAAGTACATGTGTCTTACAGTCTAGTATGCACGTGCGGCGTGCGTGGATGAATGTGTGGAAACTTTCAATGACTTCTGGGTCATATCCATAGCAACTACTTTAGGTTCTGTGCGCGTATAGTGCACAATGACTTATATTTACAACAGGTACGGAGCTCTGGAAGTGCCATCCGACTTGTTGAGATCCTGACATGTTTTTCTCAGGATGACGACATAATAAACGCAAGATGTCGACATCCTCAGATAATGACGATAATCAGTAGCTCAGGATGTCATCATCCAGAGACATCCACCAAGTGTGATGTTTGCTCAACAACTTGTAACAGGCGGTGTAACATAATCTAAATAATATCATGTATGGCAACAGGAGGACACTGCTTTGAAAACACTACCATGTCAGGCCATCTGTTTTCGAGGTGGTTTGTCAAAGCACCCATTGACAAATAATGTCATCATATCACTTTTATGATGTCGTCATCCCAAATTAACTCAGGATGTCGTTATCCAACTTTTAGGATATCGTCATCCCATGATAAATTGTCGTGGGATGTTGTCATTTCCATTACAGGATATTCTAATCCTACGATAAAACATCTCATGGTGTCGCCATGTTGCCCGTAATATGTCATCATCCTGAGATAAAAATAATATGTCAGGATCTCGACAAATAGGATGGCACTTCCAGAGCTCCGTATACCAGCTATTTTTATGACTGTATAAAGGTATGAGCATAATGTAGGTTTAATGTATATATATCTTATTTTTGCAAATCTTGTGTTATTCTGCACAGAATGGTTTAGGCTCGAGATACCTGAAGCCACAAGCCCACGAGTGTTGGGTGAATTGTGAATTACTTTTGTGTCGTACCAATGCACGCCATTTGAAGCAACACATTAACACTTGTATAATTGTGTAGCCTACATTGTAAAATGTATTTATTCATTTGCTGTCATGCGCAGATTTTTTTCACATGGATATGATTTCATCTGGGGATTTTGACCTCATGTAGCCTAAAGATAATCAGAAAAGCCAGGCGGTAGTGTCCGACGCGCCTTTTTTCCCTGGATCTCTTTACCTGGGGACGCACGTCCTCCACCCTGAAGGAACGACACCATTTCTCTTCCCCGTGCTCCCCCGAGGGAAACTACAACCGGGCGTCACCTGCGACCTTACATTAGGCCCACTATTGACCCTGACCAGACAAACACGGTATCGTCATGATAAAAGATCTGTAGTTATGTTATTGCTCAACAAGAAATACTTGTAAACATGACTCATTGTTTTCAGTATTCTCTCATGTGGGGCACCGCTTGGCGTCATTTTCAAGATCAAAGTTTTTTGCAGAAGGTTGCGCCAGACCTAGCCCCACACGTAGGGCTGTGGATGGCTCTCTTTCGAAAAAGATATTAATTCTATAGGGTCTTCCAACCCTTAGACTAGCCCCCCTCCACCAACAAAAGGGGGCGGTTACCCTCTCGCCAACGCCTGGGGTTTATGTTAGGAAATTAGCATAATGTTCCCACAATGCAGTGCAGAATCAGTAAGCCGCTTATGCTGATGAAACATGTTTCTTTTCCTCCTTTAAGGATTACAAACTGGCTCATTGTGCATTGCCGGTGCACAAATGAAGCATTGGTAATGTGGTGCCAAGGATGCATGACATTGTAGGCGCTTGTAGTAAGTTCTGAAGGGAGGGACAACATTTCCTTCGCTAATTAAGCTACATGAGGTCATTTAACATAAATTCATCCATGAGTTCATTTCACGCACAAGTTAACACATGGGGGTAATCTATTCTTGTGGCTTGCGACTGTAATCTGAACACAAGAAAGAATGGTCCGCAGGCTCTGGCCTGAAGCCTCTGAGCAGGCAAAAGGTTGACGGAATCTCAGACAGAAGGTCTGAAGGTCCGGCGTGCGCTGGACACAGCGGGCTCGGCAAAACGAGCATGGAATGACGTATCCATGCACGGTATAAATAAGGCCCATTTAATCACTTTAAAACTACTGTGTAATTAAATCCAGAGACTCGACAAGGATTAACCAAAATGTCTTGGGGAAGCCCCAGCTAATTCAAGTACATTCACCATAAAAGAAACCAGAACTGTTTCCAACATAGGCGTAGAAACACATCTAAGTTTGAAAGTGATCGCATACGTTGCCATGCAACAATATACACGGGCGGCTCCCTACATTACAATATTGTTGTGCATAGGCCTCTGTAATTGCGGATCACCAAGTACCAATGATGTGCATATTTTGAAGGCAGATGCGATATGTTCTCTAAACAAGATGGAGGCAACATTATCAGCAGTCAGAAGGTGTTCTGCCATTTTGAAGAATGAAATGAAGTTAAGTGTTGTTATTGCAGTCGTGGTGTTGGCGATAGTGATAGACGAACGCATGGCGATCGGGTCGCCCGGGGGATGGTGTACCAAGATTACTGTGTACAAGGCACTCACTCACCGCACGCTGGTCGGTCATGCCATCAGAAGCCTGTCTGGGGTTTCGCTGGTCCGGTGCGCGGTCCTGTGCTCGTGCTTGAAGGAAAAAGACTCCCCATGCTTGTCCTTCAATTACGGCAAGACCAACAGAACCTGCGAGCTTAATGATGCCAGGGTGGAAGAGTTCCCCGAAAGTTTGGTGGTAGAGAGCGGTTTCTCCTACTACGGTGCGGAAACGGGGCAGGTTAGTGTAAAATCGTCACCGTATTCAAGAAGAATCCAGCTTGGCCAAAAATCAACACCCTTTCAAAGTCCCGTTTTTTTACCATTATCACGTGGATTCTTTTTGATCAATCTTTTCAAATTAGCTGAATCATCATGATCTCCATAAATTGGGGGATGGGAGGCGGGGAAAGATGGGGGATGACATGAAAATTTGAAAAAAAGGGTTTTTTTTGGGGGGGGACACAATATGACTCTATAGAGGTCGATCTACATGATATTAATATACATGACTGTGTAATATGTATTCAGAGTGACATGGGTTTTTTAGGAAAAAAATTTCGCCATCCACTTTAATTTTTTTTGCTCACCACAAAAAGTGGAGGATGATCCAATAGCCCATATCCTACCTTAAAAGTGTGTGTGGGGGATGTATACCCCCACTCTCCGGGATTTTCCCCATGTCCATGGGACCAAATTCAACTGCATCGCATGTTTAGTTTCACGAAGAGGCTAATTACGCACAGCAGATATACGAATTGTGAAGTCGTTTCTGCCCGTTTTAACAAAAAGGCAACTACAATGCACGGGTGACAATTTTGCATGTAGTGGCAACAGCCCGCTAGTCTCCAATACCGGAAAATATTAGATGAAGAAATAATCCTGAATTTCAGGTAATTAATTATCATTTATTGATAAGGTGAATAAAGGCAAATGCTCTTGCACCACATATTCAATAGTTCAGCTCAAAAATGATCAAGTTCAAACATGACTTAAGCGAAAGTTTACTTATACGCAACATCGAGAAATTCGCCTCTCTGTGACGAAATGCTCATCGAAGCATAAATGAGCGTATTTTCACGGTTTTCAAACGAACGATTGCACTAAGCACGATATAGATTGCAATTTTGCGTCACGGCAGTGACAAAATTGTACCAATCTAGAGTTCCCTTTACGCCTATGGTCTCCGCGAAAGACTGGCGACCTCGAAGAGCAATTACAACTCTCAGCAGCACCTTCGAATTAAATTATCTGTCTACGCAGACACATTTTGGCCGAACAAAACAGGCATCCATCTAGAATGGAACTGTTTCCGTCATTCACCTGCGCATCTAATTTCATTTCGTTATTCTGATCAGTGAAGACGCCATTTTAGAGCCAGCAGGAATGAGTCCGTAATGCAAGTATGAACCCAACACGGCAACTTTTCTTGCTTCAACCTTGCAAATTTTGTTTTAAACGTGTTCTCCCTTGTTTTAAATATGTTAACAACCTGAAATTTGTTTACAGTTACAACCTGAAATTGCACCTTACTACCGTAGTCATTAATGGATTTCTGAGCTCTATTACGCGATCTGATAAGACCTAGGAAAAATGCAAGCATGTGTAGCTTGTTAGTTTTTAGGCACGACACAAAAGAATGTGTGGCTGTTGAGTTCTTTAGTTTGGGGTGGTCGCCATTGTATTTAAATCTCAAATAATCGTCTGTGGTTTCTCTGTTCAAGGATTCATCGAAACAGACCAATTGGAAAAGAAACTTGAGAATTTACAGTTGTTTAATTAGTTTGTTGCGGCACGGTGTCGCTAGAAGTAAGTTGCAGCATTAACGTTTTTTTTTACTTTTTGTCGCATTTGGTCTTGTGAAACAACCATATAAAATGCAGGTGCCCTCAAAAACAACAACACCTTAAAGATAGTTAAAGTGCCAAAGACAGAAGCTAACTAAACCTTATGCCTCATCCAGTTATTTTCTACGAATCAAATTTTCAGCCACAAATCCTATTTAAAAACATTCCAAACGGTCAACGCGACCTGACGACGCCCTGATCGGGTTTCGAATGTGTGTGTGTTTTTTTAGGCAAACTCCAAGTGCCTGGGACTTGATTCAAAACCAGCATTAGGTAAGACGTTTTCAACTGCTTCCCTGTTTTGTGTCACTTCTAGTTCTTTCATTCCTGTCGTGTTTGATTGTGTAATGTTTATGCTGAATTGTTAATGGAAACAAAAAATCTAGATTGTTGTGGTGTCTGATGTATCATACAAAACCCTGGAACGGTAACATTTACTTTGGAAGTCGTCATCCTATTCTTCCTCTGATGTCCTCATGACGTCAGCAGATTTTTCCCTCTTAATGCTTATTTACCAAATATTTTAGTGACACCACCATGACATTATCCAGTGATTTTCTTTCACAGGCATTTACTCTGAAGACTCTGTAAAGATTTTTTTGGCTCGATTTCGACCCAGGTGTTACAGGTCGTAGGATAACGTCGTGGTGAAATCCTCATATGCTTTTTTTTTATAAGTCTGACATTCTTTTCTACATACCTTCTTAGCAAAGCTATATTTCCATTTTCTTTTTGGTAAGACATGCACTAGTACCTGCAGAAATCCATGTTACTGGTAAAGTGGAAAATATTATGGTTTTATCATAATGTCATCAAAAAGAGCTGATCACCAGTAAAATCAACTACATTTAGAAAAGCTGCTCGGTTGACTTTTGAAATGGTGGTTTTTAGTAATCAAAGCCGTAAAATTGTGGTGCATATTGCTGTCTGTTTGCATTGAATTGCATGCGTCCACTTTTGTTTTCGAAATGAAACTACAAATATTATTTATTGTGAGACTTAATTTTGGTCATTCGAATGCGACGTTTTCCTTGGTATTTGCTTTTGGTTTTCCAACATTCTATCAGATCTACAATGAAGTGACTGAAATACTTCTGTAGCTGTTTAGAGTTGGATCAGAACAGCTGCGCATAAATTAAAAAGGATTGCTTCAATTTCCTTCTGGCTATTTTCCGTTAACCATCTGCTAATTTTGATATTCTGATTTTAAAGAACTTAAAATCCCTTTGTTTAATTCTGTAATTGACGTTGCCAACTCCTATAAGCTCAGTTTGAAATTATTTTGAAAACCATTTGAAAAAAGCAAGATGGGGGGAGGTAATTGGTGAAAGGTACTCACTTTTACATAAAACTGCAATATTCATCATTTATACCTCAAAGACCCTGGGTGGCGAATCGTGTTTAAAGGCGTAGCACGAGCAGGTGTAAAGTTGTATGACATGTGGACTGCCGTGTCGTGGGAGGCAAGCATGATGGAGGCCGGTAGGAACTTCCGAGATGATTTTTTGCACAAGGCCTGGAGGAGCGGAAACCTGACCGTGAGGCGGGTTAGTATGCACATTTCGCCTGAATTGGTCCCGGTTCCTGGACTTGGGCCTGACCTTGGCCGTGCCTGAGCCGGTTTTGCTAGAGTCCAAACGTATAGAATTTGGTGCAAAAGCGTGAACAGGAAGAAGCTGAACTGAATGGACGAGAACGCTACCAAAGTCTTACTTTTGTTTCTTTTGTTTCGTTTGTGTTCTGCTAGGCCATCTAGCCTGCCTGGCTCGGTTGTAATGTAGAGATTTACCACAAATGGCGCACCGCAAATTGCTAAAGTAAACCTACACTGTAAACCCAAGCGTTTAACTTCTAAGAGCAAATCAAACACAAATCTGTGACAGCTCTTATACATTTTGACTCGTTTGTAAATAAACACATACAATATGCTAATATGCTGAACATACTATTTTATTTAATAAACGCAACGTATGTTTATGGTTAATTATAAACCTTCTAATTATAAACCCGTTTTAGTGTTTATTAAGTAAACGCCTAAACATGCGTATAGGCTGCAACACTCTTTTAACACTTCGGCACGCTTATAAAGGGTGCGGTGTTTATTAACAACATTATCGGGTAACGACGACATACACGTGTTCAAGTCACTTGCAGTAACGTGAAGAGTCTCATGTCAACTGCTACTTAACTTAACGCGGGAATACTGAAAAAATGATTGAAATACTGTTGACAGACCTTAATTCTTTTAAAGAACGAAACGAATAAACGAACCTGTGTAAGAAACGAATAAATGCAACTCTGAACTGGCCGACTGCTCTACATTTTACAACTAACAACAGCCTGCAGGCGTATATACTGAGGACGCGGAAAGAGATCAAAGTGCGCATGCACGTGCGTGTACATACAGCGCATGCACTCTTCGTTCATATTATATCAACTTCAATGAACCACCTACAACATGAGATTTGAATTTCATCGGCATTGGCGGATAATAACGAATTCACGTTTGAAGCCGCTATAAACAGGCGTTTAGTGTCCTGATGATAAACACTTTATATTTCAAACACGTTCACGTCTCATAACCGTACCGCGAATTCAAATGTGTAACTTGTAGTTTATAAACGCGTCAAACGTTCTAGGGTTTTACAGTGTATGACCTGACAAGGCGAGCTCCATTGGTAGCATGTCTTTCCTTCTAATTTTATCTCGCCAAAAGGTGAAGCTCTCTCTGTGCGATTTCAATGGGTCTAGAGTTGAGTTGATTTTCAACGGAACCGGATCAGACATCCTCAACTGGTTCACCAAGGACCGTCTCCTCTCAAGTCCGTGGGAGGACCTGAGATCCACTCTGGTCAACTTCTTCAGCATCGAAGGGGACACTGTAACGTGAGTATGGAAACCAATGTCTCTCTTATTCAGACGACGTAATGTTGGTTAGTCGCTTCATTTACTGCCAGCATGTCAGTGAAGTTTCAGAACATCACAATACCGGCCAGTCAAATGAGGCGCATTTGTCACAATTCGTTTGAATCGGATTGTGACTCAACTTGCGACATATAATGTAATGACTTGCGATTTAACGATGTGCAATGCATCATGATGCCTGATTATGAATCGTACCCACTTGAAGATTTAAGGAAATTTCTACTTTTGAAGACAAAAAGGGTTAAAGGGCTGACAATGAGGGGGGGTATCAAATGCCCCCCCCCCATTGTAAAAGGGATTTCCCCCTTTTTTTCTGAGCTCAACAGCCTTCCATCGTGCTGGGGACATGCACCAAGGATTAAAAATAGTGGAAGCGTTCGACTGGTCCCCCGCTGTCCATTAGATACAAAATAAAAAGGAACGAGTGGCGGTCTGATCCTCAATGAGGATCATAACTCCCCAAGTGACGGGCTAAAGCGTGCGATCATCTTGCCATTTTGCCGGCGAAAGGGTATAAGAAATACACTCTCTTTATTTAGAAAAAAAACTGCATGAATTTACTCCAAAATCACCACTGGCTGTGCAAAAAGCAACCTTTTGAATAACTTATTGAACGACTTGGGAAATACGTTTGAAAACTTTTTGCAAAGAAATCTTTATATTTTATTTAAACAAAACAGTTGCATGGATAGGCGTACTTCCTTTTGCCTGGAAAAGTTTTTAATGCTTCCTGGCTAAAGGGTGTAAGCGCTTACGTCCAGGCACAACTGTACAGAATACCGAGGTTTGTGTGTGGACTCGAATTTGTTACCTGATAACCTTTCTCTTCAAGTGTGCGCTGACCCTATCTAACGCATTTGGCACTCTCATGGCAGATACAATGTATTTTGTTCCTAATTCACTAAGGGTGAATGTGCACTAATTCAAGCGTTACTTTCTCCGAGCTCATTAGCATAAAAAATGGCGTTACAGTTTCTTTTGAAAAGGGGGCTGTATCGCCGAAAAAAAAGAAGGAATTGTGGAAATATCGGCCAAGATCAACTCCTTGCTTGGGTTTGGGGGCTGCCGTCCGAGGGCAGAGCTGATTAGTGGATGACAAACACTCCTCAGTGCCCGCGAAAGTAGATGGATGCCATTTGGAAAGTGGCCGCGGGTTTGGAAGCTATCTGGGTGACTTTATTTTGTGTAAATGAAAATGTAATTCCTTTTGTTTTATAAACACCAGTAATGTCGATTTGAGCCCTGAACTTAGTTGATTTTATACGGCTTGAACTAGTGCACTGCACCCTTCACGCATGTCGGCTAGTAGACGGCTTTCGATATTTTTGTGTGTTCTAGCCCGTATTGTTGCGAGAACAGCTGCAACCAAGATGTTCTATCGTTTACCAGTGATGATCACTATTTCCTTTCCTTTTCCTTCACGAAGAGGCCGGCGGTTCTTCATTAACAACTATTATGGGGGTTGTCTAGGGGACCGTGGCTGGTTGATCGTGGTGGATTCCATGACAAGTGGATGTAACTGGGAGCGACCTCCGGCCTACCCTGTCATATTGTACAGCAAAGCAGCTGGTTATGTAAGTTGGGAGGACGTGGTGACTGAAGGTGAGCTTGCACGTGGCAATTTTTCTATATTTCTTAATTTTTGTCTATAAGTCTATGGAGGCGTTGCCCGTGTCCAAATCACACAGCTACGGCTGGAAATGATACACACACTAATGAAGCCCGTAAAGCCACCAGCTAGCGGCTTTAAGAATTGCCCCTGAACATCCACATTGTTTCCTGGCTGCCTAAAAATGGAACTGCGTTTGCTCCGGATACAAAAAATTGACTTTCATGAAATCGTGGTCTCTTTTCTTTGTATCCATACATCCCGGGTTTCCAGCCTCCTATATGTGACGTAACTGGGGAATATTTTACATGGGGGTGGGTACCTGTAACCCTAATCTTTTTTTGGGGGGGGGTGCACTCAATGATTAATTAAAACACTGACCAAGGCAAACAACCCCCAAATTGTTTCCCGTGCTAATGTCTGAACCGGGGGTCGCATACAATTTGGGCAAAGGCTCTGAGGGTTGGGGTGGAGCTGGTTGCAACCTCGTCCCCCCAGTAACGCCTTCTACCTCCAATATTGCTCACAATACATGTAGCTGTCACTGTTCTGTGCTCCACGTCATTCAAAACACCGCATTATACAATCCCATCTGAGTCGTATGGATGGACAACTTTCCGATAAACTTGTATTCGGTGACACTTGATTGCTTCAGTGCCCTTGTGTATTCAAACGAACTACAAAGTACCTTATTTCAGGATACCTTTATGAGGAGTATTTCGACTCTCAAAATGCTTCCTTTGAATTCTGCAGAGTGGAAAGGTCACACATGTTGATTGCCATAATCGCATTTTTGCTGAACAGGTGCCAATACCGTTGGATGTGCGGACTACTTGACTATACACATCGATGCCGAGTAGGAATTTCAAAGGTGAATGGCGTTTACGATGCGAAAACACGCAATTGCTCTAAATATTTTGGCTGGTAATGTTTATGTTGGTGGATTAGAAAATGTCCCCGAATGTCTCATAGAACGTAAAAACAGCTTTCCAGAAAAATGATTTGAAAATAGCTCGCACAAGAAAACTTGAAAAAGCATAATTATGTTTCAGTCATCACTGACGATCATTACGAGACACCGCATTGACGTGTAGGGACGTCGTGTTATATTGCGCATACAAAGTAAAGGATCAATGTTTGAAGACTCTTTATGAAGTCAACTACATTAATTCTTTGCAAACAAACCAGGCTTAGGTTACAAATGACAAAGTACAGTGAACAAAATATGCCATGTTTGGGAATGCCGATTAAAGATGGGGTATGGGTAAAGCCATGGTTAACTCAAACGACGCTCGTGTATAATGCCAAATGTTAGGTTTGCATTTAACTGTCAACGTTCTAATTATTATATTTTACTATATTAGCGACACTTCACCTCAGTGTATAAGTTATAATTGTCGTAAGTGTGCTTTAATGTCACTAGTATATAAATACAGTATTCGATGAAAGTAATTAATTGCTCTTTTGACACATATTACTGTTACGTGAATTAATTGCACAAACCATCATCAGTAAAGTATTTTTAATGGCACCAAATTAATAGCGATTAAAAGTAGCTGCAGATTAATGAAGCCTTTATTCATGAATTTGAACACCTTTTGTGTAGATATACCTTAATGGAAGAACAAAGCACTCACAGACCTCATGAAGACTTAGTTTTCGTTAACAACAGTATGTATAGGTTTCGACGAGTGTTTATTCAGTTTACAATGAGGCCTGTGACTCATGAAATTGGCCACACCTGAAGTTCTTATGTTTATTGGCGAATTTGTTTTGGCCCGATTTGGATCCACTCCGGATTGAGCCATGAAGGTCATCGGAGCGGATCGCTTTGAGCTAAGGCTATCGGATTTGGATCGGATTCGGATATCTGCTTGCAGCTGTCTATTGGAGATTGAGCTTCCAATCCGACGCACAGCTTCAGATTTCACCGTATGGGAAAAATAGCAACCCAGTTTTTGCGCTCTGCGACGCGACGGTCGTTCGACTACACGTGCCACGGTGTCGACTTTGCACGTGCAATCGCAAAGAAATCCACCATTAAATAAATGGTCACCGTACAAGGACCTGTTTTTCTACTTGTCTCCGCGAAGAGACTGCCGGTTGTTCATCAACCGTGCAATTATCGTGACTGTCCAAATGACACTGGCTGGCTTGCTGTGGTTGAGTCCAGGGTCGGCACTGACTGTGAATGGGAGCGATCTTTGGCCTACCGTATCATACTTTAGAGTACATCAACTGCCAGATAATGTTGGCACGACGTGCTAACCACAGGTGAGCTTAAATGAACCCATGCCCGCTGAGTCTACTGAGACATTAACCGTGTGCAAATTACACGACTGGGGCTGCAAATGACACGCGCACCCGTGGAAGCCGTCGGCTGACGACTTTAAGTATTTTCCATAAACTTGTGCATATCATTTCCGGCCATGGCTGAGAAATTCGGTTCTAGCCTTTTCTGGGATATGGAATTCTGACTGTCAGAAATTTAGTTTTTTTTCCTTGGAAATATGTGGATTTGCACTGTCCTGTGACTTAAGACATGGCCCGTCACCGTTAAGAAGCCCGTGTTTCACAGAGTCCTACATTTACTACACCGCGTGCGTTTCCAGTGCAAACACAAAAGCGTCGGCGGCGAGGGCGGCATTGGCGCTGTTTATGGCAACTTTTTAGAATTTAGGGAAAACCCGTTCCAGCCAGTCTTTACGGAAATACACCTATTAGGCCTCACACGGGTTAATTTTAAGATAAATTCAGGGGAAGTGTTTTTGCCAACCAAATTCTCAGTTCAAATTCTGGATACTAGAAAGGTTTAACATATTCTGTCATTATCGCTCAGTGTTGACGGATATCAGTACAGTCGGACGTGCAGATTATTTGACTATACACATCGATGCCGAGTTAAGGTATTCATTCATATCAAATGCGGACCAAACCAGTATGGTTCTACATTTTGGGGCCTAATTAAGCTGTAGGATTAGAAAAATGTTTGAGAATGTGTCGTGGAGCGTAGAAAAAGCTTTCCGAAAAAAAGAAAAAAAACATGCCAAAATAGCCCCAACGAGGAAAACTGAAAAAGCTTCTCGGCCTTGACGATAATTACCGGATATGGCAACGACAGTACTCAGTGCGCTGTATGGAAGCACAGGGACATTGTTTGAAGATTAATCTTTGACGACACTTCATGAAACCAGGAACAGCTAATTGGCTTAGGTTTCGAATAATGAACTACGGTGGACGAAATGTTCCATACATTCTATTAAAGCGGTGATATCTCATTACAAAATAATAGCACAACTGTTTTAAGTGTGTTTTCATAATAAACACTCATTAAATAATGATAAATTTCCCCTTCTGTACTATAGCCTATTTTGCAATGCACCAAATGATGTGGTTAAGGGAGGAGTTGTGTTCTTTGTTTTATTTGCGTATTTTGTTCAGCAAAACAGGTAATCTAAAATAAAAAAAACTAATTTTAGTCGGAAATTGCTGAAAGCAAAAATCGACGAAAAAATGCGCCCATTTGTTAATTGGAAGTAGCTAAAAACTTTATCAGAAACCAAAAAACAATTTTCAAAAACTGATTTGGCTTAAAGGAGCAACAAATCTCAGGGCAAACTTTAAAGCCTTTCGGCAAAAGTGCAGGAAAACAAATAATCTGTGAATAATCCCTACGCAGTGTTGTTTTGAGGTAAAAAAACCTAACCCCCCAAAAAAATAAAACCAAAAACTTGATTAACCCAACCCAGCCTAAACAACAAGCCCAACCCAATCCAGCGCAACCAACCCAGCAAACGAAGGTTAATGGATCATTGGCATCCTAATAAGTTTAATTAATCCGCCAAATTTCCTTATTTCAATTCTGCAATACTGTCCTGGCGCCAACGAATTTTTATTGCACTTATAGTCAGACACAAACATTCGATTTCTGCATCGTCAACACGACATGGCAGCCCTTGTCGTAGTATTCCAAACTTTACGCGGGCGTTCTATTTCACCCCATTTCAAGAAACATATGTTCCTGCAAACCTGAAAGTATACACGTACTTAATGCTCTTCCTCTTGCACCACACCATAGCATGAACATCATGTTCTACGTGATTGAAGCTTTTAAACTGACATTTACTTGGACGATGCCGTCCTTGGGTTAGGTCGTGCCTTCATAATGTGAATCCTTCTTACCCGTTGTACGCATGAGCTTCACTCATTAAATCTCTAGCATTAATATTAGCTTCGTTGCGATCTTACTCTTCCAGATTTGTTTGGTTGTTTGTTTGTGTTGGTTTACTTTTGTGCTTCAGTTCCATTTGTGTTAATGTTTTCCCGTGATTTACCACCGACAGCCCATGGTTAAGAGTTAAATAAGAAGAATGTTCTTAATTTTAGGGGACGAAAAAAAAACAGGGCAATAGCTGGGAATGAAGCCCAGCTTCGAGAGTGTTGTGAATTTGCACAATATGCGTGCCATCCACTTCACCACAGACTTTAGTTAATTGTAATCTGGCTGTAATTTAATAACCTTTATGGTCTCACTGAGGTATACGCAACAAAGAGGGCGTTGTCTCCGTCTACCCGGCAAAGGGTTAAGTTTGAGAGCGACGATTGAAAATCCACTGTCCGCTTTTGCGAAAGGATTGATGCACACATTGCATACAATACTATAAACTGTCCCAGGCATATAAAATACGCGTTAAGAGTACTAAGACTAGTCCATCATCAAAGCAATTCTGTAGGTGAAGCTAGAATTTCCCTCGGCATCGTTAATTTTCATGCACCCTGAATATGGAATCTATCATTTATACTGCAAAGCCTCAAAGGAGTATGAAAGCTATGGATGCAAAATCTAATGGCTAGACACATTGTGCAAACATTAACTGAATGAATCTTATAAACCTCGCACAGCCCGGGTACTCATGAACATTAAACCCGACAGCGGGCACACACAATTTCAAGTCAGCTACCTGTTGCATCGTTCCAGACTACAGATTACTCTTGTGATTAATAATAGCCATTCGCCGATGGTTGTGTGAGTAAAGCCGGGTTTCCATATCAACTGAAAGAGACAATATCCATTATGTTAATTTCTACTGTTTGTAATATAAAAACCAACGCTCTTTTTTGCGTTTATTGTGAACGTAAAGCCATTAAATTTAAATACCTTTTTTGGAAAGAATCTTGTTACTGTGTTCGGAAAGTGTAACCACCTAAAAAACCTGTGTTTGTGTTTACTTATTAACACCCAAATATGTCATTGTGTCTAACTTTATCAGCAGAGTTTGTTTGAAATAATAACATGAATATTAATATCAACATTATTATCATTTAATTTTGGAATTTTGCCCTGCCCGACGTGTATTAAAACACTGTATACTCAGTGTTTACTGCCGAAGCCTTGTGAGAAAAACCACAACATCTCCCCGACGCAAATCCGTCCTTGGATATAGTTGTCCGTGGTACCCACTGCTACATCTGACTTAAGCCAGCCATGCCGACACCAGCAAGCTCGGTAGCCGAGTGGTTAAGACGTCTGCACCCGTAGGAGGTCGTGGGTTCGAGTCTCACCCGAGTAAGCTTGTGGTTTTTTCCCACAGGCCTCCGGGGGCAAACACTGAATATACAGTGTTATAATACACGTCGTGCAGGGCAAATATCGAAAATTAACATCTCCCCGGCGCAAATCTATCCTTGGAAATATTCCCTCTCATCTCTTGAGCGCCAATTCTATTGCAACATTCAATAGCACCGTATAATATTAAAACTAACATAAGAAAAGATCAAACTGATGATTGTGTATGAATAAAGTCTGGTTTCTATCAAATCAATAAGCACCACAACCTGTTTAGCTTTGGATTATTTTACGAAGAGGGTGTTTAAAAAACTTGCTTTTACAGTGCGTGCTGTTTCGCCAGAGTACAGGCAACCTACATAGGCATGACCAGCGTACAACGATGTGATGTCTCTCTCGCTTGGTAACGTATGCAGCGCCGATTGTCAACAAAATAGCTGCACGGACACAAAATTCAACCTTGAGTATCACTTTAACTTAAAACGGTGGTATTGCTACCTAAAAGACATTTTACGCGGAAACAGCCGGGTTTCAAGCAATTTGTTAAAAACCCGATTATTCCTTTGTGAATTTTATGCAAGATATTGGACAAACACTGAGCATAGTGTTACGGATATACGTTGGGCAAAAGCAGGTTATAAAGCAACAAAGAACAAAAAAAAATTTCATTTATGCTGCAGACAAATTGAAATTAAAGGGTTGCCTGAAGACAAAGGTGAAAAAGTCCAAAAGGTGAAAGAAAATGACCAATGAGTTTCTTTCCCTGCACATTTTCAATGGGCCGCTCAAGCTTGTGGCCTACGCTTGCTTTTTATGCATGTGTGCCCCAAAATGAGAATTTATTAGTGAACTTGTCTATGCGGCGTGGCTACTAAAAAATTTAAATACTACTGCTTTAGTTTAGCGATCAGCAGTCGACCGTGTGCAAAGACTGATTGATTATCATCACTCCGTGGGCAAAAGGAAGTATTGTTCCAATGATCCGGTGAAGGAAATTGGTTTTCAAGAGCCTTCCTCGTGAGCGCGTATGACATCAGTTATTCTACGTCTATACGAGTAATGTTGCATTTTAGTGGTCATTATCCACAAAATGTTATGCATTATACATGAATTTTCTGTACCAATTTGTATAGAGAAATGTAAAGAAAGACGTAAGCCTTCACCAGTCAGGGCGCTCGTTGCTTCGCTACTCGTACTTAATTAATAGATGGATCCCAATACGACACATCCACGTTTGAAAACGAGGCTGTATGTGTCAGCTTCAATTCTTAATACGATCAGACGATTGAAAGTAAGGAGTCAAGACACAAAATACATAAAAGTATGTTATATTCAGACTTTTCAGGCTGCAAATTTTTGTGGAAAAGTCTTTTAGGATGACTTGACACGTAAAATCAAAAGAAAAAATAACGACAATTGACCGCGAACTAACGTACCAGCGATGGTTGTGTATCTTATGCAGTGGGCGTGGTTTAAACCGAAGTGGCGTCACACTTACGAACCGGATACTGCATGTACTGTGTGGACTCCGCGGGCGCGCGCGACGAAGTTCAACACAGAGAGCCTCGGTTTCGATGCAGATATGCGCAGACGGCGTTAATGTGAAATCCCTCTATTGCCTTGTCTTCATGTTTTGTATCCCTGCACTAATATTTGGGGTGCCACACGCCACGACTAGAGACTATACATGTAAATCATGGGCAGGATTACGTCAGCGCTTCACCCACGATCTTCCACACTGCAGCAGACTGTCAACTAGTAACACCAGCAAGGCAACGCGTGCTCGTTGCTTGATACCAATTCCTTGGTAGGGCTTAGATTTCATGATTGAGAACGGAACATTCAGCGAAATTCAATAAGTCAGTGAAGTCAGAAGTTCGACAATGACGAGACTCGATGCTGGTGTCGAAGTTTTGGGGCTGATAATTTTTGGTGGAATGGTCATTTTCGTGTTTGGTGATCAATGTAATCCACTCTCAAAAACCAAGTACGCTGCGGAAAATTGTGTACTGCAGGGGTTTACGTACGCCCATACAACTGTACGTTCTCGTGTCACCTGCGAACGCGCTTGTAGCATGGATGGACGTTGCAAGTCTTTTAACTTCAACGACTGCAACAAAACGTGCGAGTTGAACCTTGCCACAAGACGAGAACATCCTAGAAACTTCACTGCAGCCCAGGGGAGGGTGTACTTCGATGAAGATGAGGAAACGCCTCGCCACTCACCGTGTGACGACACATGCACATACTTCGATGCTGGTAAGACGAGTCATGATGACGGCTGAAAGACTTTCCAGATTCCTCCCTGATACCACCAAACTGTTCTGTAATCATGGTCCATTGTCTAAAAGATGAGCCAGTCCAAAAGATGGTCAAGTCCAAAATTTTTGGCAGGAGTAAGACTGAGTCGAAGACATAAATCAATCCAAAAGAGTTATCTTGTTTTATCGAGACTTGGCCTGACATTTTTGCAGTTGGTGGTGTTTTTGTTAACGGTCACTCGTGACAAATCCGGCTATTAATATTTCTTTGTCCGTGTATAGCTACAGGTAGTTAGCACCAATTTCATAAAATAATATTCCAAACCCTTCTCTACTGTACGTATGGTACCACGAAGGATTGTGAATTTTGGCAAAATGCAGTATCATTAAAAACAGTATGTGAAAGTCAGTTTTTTTAATTTTGGAATGTGTTTTACATTCTGCCAATCTTCTCTATTTCGGTGGCGACGGAATAAAGAGCTATAAATCCAATTTAGCACTGTGGACGTTCAGTGACATAAAGAGGTTCATATTTTGAAAAATCATTGGGATTTGCCAGAAAATTAAAAATCCAGCTGTGTGTTTCAAGAAAAAAATTAACTTACTCTTTTTGGAGATTTTTTTCGAAATTATTCCGTCAAAATGTTTTAAAAACTTTACTCAATTGAGTTTTTTTGCAAGCTCTCGGACAAGCACTGAGCATACAGTACTTATTAATATACGTTGGGTGAGGGCAAAACCGTTATATATAATTAACATCTCCCCAACGCAAAAATACATCTTGAAAATAGTTCGCGGTACCCGCTGCTTCATTTGACTCGGACAGGCCAGCCGACCCCGGCAAGCTCGGTGGTCGAGTGGTTAAGACATCTGCACTAGTAAGCAGGAGGTCGTGGGTTAGAGTCCCACCCGAGTAAGCTTGTGAGGACTTTTTCGCAAGCTCTCGGACAAGCACTGAGCATACAGTGCTTATTAATATACGCTGGGTAAGGGCAAAACCGTTATATATAATCAACTTTACTCTAGTTTTTCTATTACATTTATTGTAAAGACTAATATTATGTTTTTAGTAGATAATTGAAAATATTTCAATCCATTTTTTTTTATTTTGGTTTTTGTTTTATCAGAAGTAAGAACAAAGTAGCTCAAAAACTTGATTTAGAGTAATACTCCTTACCCAGCTGAAGCTATGCACGTTTGGAGAAAAACAGCTGCGCATAAATTAAAACAAAAGATTCTGCGCTCTGTTTTGAAAGAGAGTTTCGGTTCACAAGTGACTCGCCAACAGCGTTCTTGGGTTGCCAAATACTAACATCTATGAAGCCAGTTCATACCAAGTATACTTGTGAGGCAGATTTGTAAATAAGTTACACATTTTCGACTCGGTCACATTTTGTTGAAAATCTGTTGAGACGTCATTTTCGCTTCATTAAATGATGAGGGCTAAAATTGTATTGCAAATAACGCTTTTAAATTGTCTTTTTTAGTTGGTTCCATTAACAAATTCTTAAATGGCACTACCCCCCTACCCTAGCGTGAATTGAAGTGGTTAACAGTGCCTTGAAGGTGGGGGGGCTAGTAATTACTTTGTTCCAAAGGAACAATATTTAACTGATGAGATCAGGATAAGTCTGGTAGGCTGTTCGTCTTAGTGAATCGGAAAACTACTGGTGCCATGAGAGCAAAGCCTTTGAAACTGTCTGTTGCCTCGTCTCCACTAACATTTTTCGTTAAAACGCCACAGCTAGCGCTCCTGCCCAATGGCGGCTTGTGTTCAATGGCGTGACAGGAAGGGGTGTGAAGCTGTATGACATGTGGACTGCCGCGTCTTGGGACGCAAGTGTGATGGGAGTTGGTGGGAGTTACCGCAACGACTCGTTACACAGAGCCTGGAGAAGCACCGACCTGAATGTAAGGCGGGTGAGTATGGTGAATCTTGTCGAGGATTTCTGGATTTGGATCTAACCTTGTCCATTTCTGAACCGGTGTGGATTAAGATTTTGTCACCCGGAAGATTCTATTATCCGCCTCCGATAAATTTGCCTGCCTTAGGAGATTTTGTCTTCCCGGGTAGTTTGCCTTTTGTTATTCAGTTAAAATTTTCTCGAGGAATGATGTCTCCATTGCCCGACTCGTGGGGGCTGCTTTGCTAATATCTCATTGAGTAGCCCGCAAAGTTTACGCAGCTTTAACGCGTCGCGACCTGATTTTGCTACACAACGATTCAAAACGTGCATTTTTTCTTGGCCTTACTGACTCATGCACTCTTGAAGTGGAAACTAAAACTCATTCGAACCTGATTCAGGGTACGCTTATTGCAGTATTGGTTACCAGTGGAACATTTTTACCCAATGGATTTCGTCCTCAGGTGAAACTGTCCCTGTGCGATTTCATCGGTTGTAGAGCCGAGGTGTTATTCAACGGAACTGGATCAGACATCCTCAACTGGTTCACTAAGGACCGTCTCATCTCAAGTCCGTGGGAGGACCTGAAATCAACCGGGGTCAACTTCTTCAGCATCGAAGGGGACACTGTACTGTGAGTATCGATAAGATAATAGGAAGAAAAAACGTCTATGCGTGCAACACAGTTGTTATAATTATTTCCTTCGAGCTATATATAGTTATATGTATATGTCACAATGTTTGTTACCATGGATCGACCAATCAGAACTTAGAATTCGTTTTTGCCTGAAGATAATCTATTATGTCCACTGCACGTACAAGAGCCTGTTTTCTTCTCTTTTCTCCACGAAGAGACCGCCGATTCTTTATCAACGACATTTACGGTGGCTGTCAAAACGACTTCGGCTGGCTTGCTGTGGTGGAATCCAAGACCCAAGCTGCCTGTGAATGGGAGCGATATTCGGCCTATCCTGTTATAGTGTACAGCGCAGCAGCTGGCAAAGTACGTTGGCAAGACCTGCTTACCACAGGTGAGCCCACGCGAGCACTCTGTCTTATAAGTTTACCGATACATAAGCCGTGTACGAATTAAGGCGCCTTACTTTGTACGTTTCTCGGATGTCTTGCGTACAATGCGTTCATGCGTTTCACTTTGACGGACACAAAAATCGAGCCATTAACATACCACACGAGTGCGCTGCGTTCGGCCTTGAAAACGTCGCTCCGGGAGCAATTCTGACAGATACGCAACGCTTGATGGAAGTGTTCACGCACTTATTGAAAGGCGCCTTAAATTGAACGCTGACCGTCAAAAATCATGTAACTGGAAATCATCTACATCCCACTCGACCTTGCGAGCATAATAGGGAATTTATCTTGCAGCAATTTATCTTGAGGAGCTGTAACAACGGGCTACCTTTGAATTTAGCTATATCACCCAGCTATATCACACTATATTAGAATTGAGAATTCAAGCTTGCTTGAGGGTAAGTATAGTTGTCACTGTCCTCTGGACTATGTCATGCGCAACGGGTTCTATTCAAGTTCGTATTTCCCAAAGTCCAAACCTGTTACAACAGGGTGATGCATTAGGATAGACTCCGCATTGTTGGACAGGGCTGGGTTGGCGCCTCTTCACTAACAATTACGTTTTGATAAGTAGTGGGGGGGCTATTGGGTCTATTGAATTTGTTTTGTTTATACTTATCGGTATGACTATCGAATGATAATTTTCAGGTCGGATATTGGCCGGAACTTCTGCACAATATTCTACAGCACGACGAATAAATTTACCCCTTTGCTACGTATTAAAAATCCCAACTAACGTCATGCCACCCCCAGAACTCTTAATTTTATATAATGCTGTATTTTACATTTAGGTTCCGCAATAACGAACAATAGTAACGCTCCGCTCTGACTGAATTTGTGAAACGTATACATGTACAGGGTAACGAGACGTAAAACACTCTAGTTCAAAGGATTAAAAATTCAGCTAGGGACAATAAAGTCTTCTTCCCGAATCGATCGAATCTCGGTAGCCATAGTAAGCCAAACCCAAAGACCGCTGGCATGTGGGCGCCCTCTCTTCCTTAGTGTCCAAAGGTTAAGTCAGACCAACGCTCACTTCCAACGTACACAATGTAATCATTAACGCAATAGTCCGCCGACACAGCTCAGCCACTACGTAAAGTCTATTATCTAGAGCTTATCTCTCTCATTAACCGGCGGCACGAGCCGCCCATTGTCCGAAACCAAACACCCACGGTTTGTTAGGATTAGTACTCCCAATCCGATAATTGCTTTCGGAGCAGTCGACCCACGGACTGTTGTGTAAGGATTATAATCCCTTTGTTTACGTCCAGACTTCCCGCCCGGGCCACGGGTCCTTTGTGTTGGGAAATATTTTTCAGAGTTAGGGGTCAAATTGTACCCAAAATATTGAACCCACTATGTTCATATTCATATTCTCCCTCTACAGTCAGGGTCAATTCGTACCGTATTTCTACCCCTACTCCATTGTTATACCCCTACCCAAGGTCAAATTGTACTCAAGGTTTCACCCTATCCTCATTCATATTCATCATTCATATTTATCATACGTGACCTTTTCATATTTCAAGGTCAAAGTGTACCCAATAGGCCCTCCCACTACTTTGATAAGTATAAGTATTTCTTATTGAATCACACGGAAGTTATTTGGAGAAACATGTTCAATACACTTCAGTGTTTACAAAAACAAACCATTAACACATTATTGATTTGATATTGACTTTGGGGGAACCATTTGGCTCCAAAAATGTAATGCTCGCTTTAAAATCCGGCTAAAGGTATTTATCTGTCATCGCATTTTGCTTAACAGGTTTCAATACTGTTGGACGTGCGGATTACTTGACCATACACGTCGATGCCGAGTAGGAATGTCAAAGGTGAATGACGCGTCAAATGCTAAAACACACGTCGTTCTAAGTTTTGGGGTCTAATGTTTTTTAAATAACTGAAACAGACAAATGCTCAAAATGTTCCGTGGATAGTCAAAACAGCTGTCCAGAGCATGTTTGTTTGTTTTAAAGAGGATAATTATAAGTGAAGCAAACTGAAGATAATTCCCAGTTACGGCAGCGACAATACTATTACACAAAACACCCTACTGAAGTTCAGGGACGTTGTTTATTAGGTGTATACAATTTAAAAGATCCATGTTTTATTATGATGCAGAGGAATAGCATAAACAATAACGTTTTGTAAACAACATTGCTCATAGGTTAAGAATGAAGAAATAAGATGGGTTAGGGTTGAAGAAGGTCGCCTGTTGGAATAGGAAAACGTTCAAGAATGTTCGAGAATGTCAAGAACAGTGAATAAGATTTTGGGAAAACCAGTGTGACAATAGCTTGAACGAGAATATTTCTAAAAATGTAGTTATTAGTCATTATTGATGTTAATTAAGGCAGCGTAAGTACATGTACAATGAAATGCACTGCATTGAGGTACAGGGACGATGGTTATTGGGTTAACAAAGTAGAATCATTGTTTTTTATGAAGACTTTATAAAGTAAGGAAAACGCTACACAATTTTTGGTAAACAAAATCAGACTTAAATTACAAATGAATAAGTACAGTGGACACAGTTTCCCATTGTTTGGGATTGCAAAACAAAGTGAACAAAAAAATGTTGGAAAAACATGTCGCTACATGCATAAAAAGTTACAAGTAAATATTTAAGACAGCTTGTGTATTTTCAAATTTTAGTGTGCCATTTAATTTGTTTCACATTGTGAATGATAGTGATGTTTCATTCCGACGAAATTGTCTTGAGTGCGTTATTATGTCAGTAGTTTATAAAAACAGCTCTTGTTAAAAGTAATTTTCTTTTTTGTACATTCTTGCTGTTACGTGAAGTAATTGCTCAAATCATCATCAGTAGAATACAGATATTGCTAAAAAAAAGTATGTGTAATATCCTTTGCTTATAAGCACCGAATTGATACTGATTAAAAAAAGTCAGGCTGTGGGAAATAGATTGGTGAAGCATTGCCACCAATAAATTCGAACACACTTCTTATGCAGTTAATGTATTATTTAAATCATCAAGTTTGATGTGCACTAGTTACGGTCTCACCAATATTAACAAAGTGAACACTGCCCACCAACGTGGCTCGTTTCAACCGATGAGGGGGTAATTCTGCTCAAGAAGGATTAGTCTGGGGTGCACCCACGTATATAGGCCAGAAATATGCCCGCCAAGCTCATTAATAAAAGTTATACACTCAAAATATTCTATATTAGAGGGTCCTGAGAACTATGGAACTAGGGAATGGAAGAAATATGGCACTGAACCTCTGGACCGGACTCAGGCTTTCCAATTCTGAGCAATTTGGATGCAATTGGGTCCAAAAGTGGCACTATTTTAGCCATTTTGCAGAGGGATGCATTTTCAAAATGGCTACTTTTTCCGGGCAGTGAAATGTCTCTCAATTTAGGGGTGGTCTGCTTTCGGTGAGAATTTCTGAAAAATTCATTGGTCAACCCACTAAAATTGAAAATGAAAGAGGGTGTGTCGAACATTATTTTTCTATGCAGCCTGAACACCTGTAAAAGTTGTATTTTGAAGTATTTGTGAAGTATGAGGATTTCTCAGTGCTGTCTATGGGAATTTATTTGCTGCGGTGCACCCCTAGAGGCCTCCATAATGGGTGATTTATAACCACAATTTCCTATACCTTCATGTTTTACAAAGATGATAAAGGTACAATCGGCTGATTTGAAACTTTCATGGTTTTATATGAAATAATGAACCTAATAATGTGAAATCAACTATGTTCACCATCATTACGTTAGCACGGCCAATACCCCTAGGCTTAGACTCTTTCCCGTCCCGTACATGGTGTCCAGCGTATTTAGGACACCCTAAGAACGTAGTGACTGGTGCGGGTAATAATTCCGGAGGAATCCTGCTGGTTTTATGTTAGCATTCAACAATGTTTGAAAGACTTTCTAGAATCGATTAAACTCTGTCTACTGAGTCATTTCCACACACGACTTTCAGATGTATTTACCTGCTCTTTATGGGTAACCACTTCCATAATTACAGTGCAAAAAACCTTAAGTTTCCCAAAAGCCATCTATTGAAATGCTGTATAAAACACCATCTCCATAAATCGAAAAACAATTGCACATGCGCAGAGCTAAACCAACTACGGACCCCAGAAGCCAACCAGCTACTCAGTCAATATATAGTCCGGTTCGTTAAAGTGACTTTGTCATACACGTGGACGCACCTCTGATTGCAGGCTCCAATTAGACTAACGCTGATGTTGAGCGTTAACTTCCAGTCCCATGGTTCCATCATGTCCATGTAAATCTATGTGTAGTGGGCGTGGTTTAAACTTAAGTGACGTCACACTTACGAACTGGATTGGGACAGGAACCTGGCGAGTCCAACCCAAGCTAAGAAAAGACAAGCTGGCGGGAAGTTTGGTAACACAGCAGGCGTGCATCCGCCAGGCGCACACGCGTGACACTCCGCAAAAGCCACGCTTAGCGTGGCTTCACGCTAAGCGTGGCTTTTGCTGCGTAACAGAAATTGGTTACACGCATTGACAATTAATTGCTACGTAAAAACTCTTGTAGTCTTAGCTGGTTCCTGCTATGAGCGGATGCGACCTATCAGCATGGAATACGATCTATTCTTTGACGTCACAGTCGTGTTTTTCTTAGAAATGGCTTCTAATACTTTGGCTGGACATCAAAACAAAAGGAAAAGAATATAATCCACGCTGTGTAAAAAAAACCTCGCAGCTATTGGAACATCAGCTAAAAATATACGTTAAGTTATAAATGCAATACGACCCGTTTTTAAATTGATGGGACAAGTCTACATTTTGAACACGTATGAGGTTAAATCTAAAACTAACCGGTTCAAACGGTAGACTAAATAAGAGTGGTCTACACACGGAGTAGGAATTTCACGCTTCGAGTCGTCTTCTTTGAGACTCGACCCCGTATGCGTAAGCTGTGGAAAGTGGTAGTTGGAACTGTACGGCTGTAAAACGCTGCAGAGCTAGAGGTGTTAAACGCTTGACAGGTGTAAAACGCTGCACAGGAGTAAAACACTGTAGAGGTGTAAAACGCCGTATAGATTGAAACGTGAACAGGTGTAAAACACTGTACAGATTGAAACGTGAACGCTGAACAGGTGTAAAATACTGTACAGGTGTAAACCGTTGTACAGATGTGAAACGCTGTACAGATGTGAAACGCTGCCCAGGTGTAAAACGCCGTACAGATTGAAACGTGAACGCTGAACAGGTGTAAAACGCCGTACAGATTGAAACGTGAACGCTGAACAGGTGTAAAACGCCGTGCAGATTGAAACGTGAACGCTGAACAGGTGTAAAACGCCGTACAGATTGAAACGTGAACGCTGAACAGGTGTAAAACGCCGTACAGATTGAAACGTGAACGCTGAACAGGTGTAAAACACTGTACAGGTGTAAACCGTTGTACAGATGTGAAACGCTGTACAGATGTGAAACGCTGCCCAGGTGTAAAACGCTGCACAGGTGTAAAACGCTGCACAGGTGTAAGTCGCTGTACAGATGTGAAACGCTGTACAGATGTGAAACGCTGTACAGATGTGAAACGCTGCCCAGGTGTAAAACGCTGCCCAGGTGTAAAACGCTGCACAGGTGTGAACGCTGAACAGGCGTGAACGCTGTACAGGTGTAAAACACTGCACACACGTCTGTTTCACTCCCATTCGATGCGTGGAAATTAACGACTTCGACAGTGCGTGGCGGTAACCTCGCAACTTACCAATCCTCTGTTGAGCCTTCTCGTTCGAAAGATTTCGTTTGCACAAAATTAACAAACGAAATTAACAAACATTGAAATTCTTTGTATGTGTTCTAAAAGGCTTAAAACGAATAAAATACCAAAATATGAAATTTAGCCTCAACGTGGCTGCAAAGAGGATAAACTTTTTCCATTTCAATCGATCTTTTGATATTTTTCCCACTAATTTTCTCAATTTTAGAAGTTTTCTAGAACAACACTGAGACACTGCTTACGACAGTAACAATGGCCAATTCCCCGTTTAAAACCTGAATTCAGTAATTTTCCGCCAATACTCTTGGCGAAATTTAAATCGCTTGTTGTAAGTGGTCAATTTAAGCCGATTATAATATGTGGACGGAGAGTTGCACCAAAATAAACACCGTGTTTAGACATTACGTTCACTTGTACCGTTCAGCGTTTAAGACACGACTAGGCACATGCGCTGTATGTACACGCACGTGCTTGCGCACTTTGATCTCTTTCTGCGTCCCCTTACGGGTGCATTCCACCAAATGGTTGTACTTCTGGGGGCGATCCCACGGGATTTTTACGATAAGACAGGCCATAATCAGGAGGTATCATAGAAATATTTCTATAAGGGACAGATAGTTTCCAGTTCGGGGTATTTCTTTAACAAAAAGTCCCAAATTGCGGGTCTATTTTGGATGGAGGCGGGTGGCTACATTCAGAAATGAGCGTTCAGTTTTACTGCTATTTTGGGGGTATCTTCGTTCAAAGGCGAACAACAAAAAATTTCGTGTCTAACCCCCCATGAAATTGAAACGAAAAGTGATCTTCTGGCCATAGTCTTGAATTTCCAGTGAAAAAAACGGAGGCCACTCTTTTCACGAGAGCCAACAGGCGGCGCTATTTCGGTCCGATGTTGCACTGTTTTCTATGGGCGCGTATTTGGTATGGCGCAACCCTACGTCAGCTGTTGTTAGATGCAAATGTAGAGAATAGGACTATTCAGAGCTGCATTCATTCTATTTTTTACACAGGCTCGTTCATATATATTTCATGATCTCGGATGGCTGATAATTTTCTGAAAGAAAAATAAGGTCTTTCAACAGTATTGCAACCATTTTTAGCAGTTGGCTTGAGACTCTTCACGTTACTGCAAGTGACTTGAACACGTGTATGTCATCGTTACCCGATAATGTTGTTAATAAACACCGCACCCTTTATAAACGTGCCGAAGTGTTTGAACAGTGTTAGAGCCTGTACGCATGTTTAACCATTTAAGTAATAAAACACAAACGGGTTTATAATCCAAACGCGTTTTATCATAATAACTATATACATCTATAATCATAAACATACGTTGCGTTTAAAACAGTTTGTTCAGCATATATACATGTTGCATGTCTTTATTTATAAATGTATAAAAATGTTTAATTAATATCTTAGCGCTATGGCATTTGAAATAATCATAAGGACTTTCATTCTGTAATAATCCCTCGATTGAGCTTTTATTTGGCCTACGTGTAGTGCAGGCCTAACTACAAAAACCCCCATCTTGTCAGATCCTGCTGGTAAGTTGAAGAGTGTGTCCTGGATGATGGGGATACTGTTTAAAGAACAGTAACTATTCTTAACCTTTGTCTTCTGGGAATGAAGCCCAGCTGCGAGAGCCTTGTGAATTTGCACAATATGCGTGCCATCCACTATACCACAGACTTTAGTTAATTGTAATCTGGCTGTAATTTAATAACCTTTATGGTTTCACTCAGGTATACGCAACAAAGAGGGCGTTGTCTCCGTCTACCCGGCAAAAAAGTTAAGTTAAGTTTGAGAGCGACGATTGAAAATCCACTGTCCGCTTTTGCGAAAGGATTGATGCACACATTGCATACAATACTATAAACTGTCCCAGGCATATAAAATACGCGTTAAGAGTACTAAGACTAGTCGATCATCAAAGCAATTCTGTAGGTGAAGCTAGAATTTCCCTCGGCATCGTTAATTTTCATTCGCCCTGAATATGGAATCTATCATTTATACTGCAAAGCCTCAAATTAGTATGAAAGCTATGGATGCAAAATCTAATGGCTAGACACATTGTGCAAACATTAACTGAATGAATCTTATAAACCTCGCACAGCCCGGGTACTCATGAACATTAAACCCGACAGCGGGCACACACAATTTCAAGTCAGCTACCTGTTGCATCGTTCCAGACTATAGATTACTCTTGTGATTAATAATAGCCATTCGCTAATGGTTGTGTGAGTAAAGCCGGGTTTCCATATCAACTGAAAGAGACTATACCCATTATGTTAATTTCTACTGTTTGCAATATAAAAACCAACGCTCTTTTATGCGTTTATTGTGAACGTAAAAGCCATTAAATTTAAATACCTTTTTTGGAAAGAATCTTGTTACTGTGTTCGGAAAGTGTAACCACCTAAAAAACCTGTGTTTGTGTTTAATTATTAATACCCAAATATGTCATTGTGTCTAACTTTATCAGCAGAGTTTGTTTGAAATAATAACCTGACTATTAATATCAACATTATTATCATTTAAATTTGGAATTTTACCCTGCCTGACGTGTATTAAAACACTGTATACTCAGTGTTTGCTGCCGAAGCCTTGTGAGAAAAACCACAACATCGCTTGGTAACGTATGCAGCGCCGATTGTCAACAAAATAGCTGCTCAGACACAATATTCAACCTGGAATATCACTTTAGCTTAAAACGGTGGTATTGCTACCTAAAAGACATTTTACGCGGAAACAGCCGGGTTTCAAACAAAAACCCGATTATTCCCTTGTGATTTTTTGGCAAGATATTGGACAAATACTGAGCATAGTGTTACGGATATACGTTGGGCAAAAGCAAGTTAAAAAGCAACAAAGACCAAACAAATTTCATTTATACTGTAGACAAATTAAAAATAAAGGGTTGCCTGAAGACAAAGGTGAAAAAGTCCAAAAGGTGAAAGAAAATGACCAATGAGTTTCTTTCCCTGCACATTTTCAATGGGCCGCTCAAGCTCGTGGCCTGCGCTTGCCTTTTATGCCCCAAAATGAGAATTTATTAGTGAACTTGTCTATACGGCGTGGTACTAAAAAATTTAAATACTACTGCTTTAGTTTAGCGATCAGCAGTCGACCGTGTGCAAAGACTGATTGACTATCATCACTCCGTGGGCAAAAGGAAGTATTGTTCCAATGATCCGGTGAAGGATGTTAATTGGTTTTCAAGAGCCTTCCTCGTGAGCGCGTATGACATCAGTTATTCTACGTCTATGCGAGTAATGTTGCATTTTAGTGGTCATTATCCACAAAATGTTATGCATTATACATGAATTTTCTGTACCAATTTGTATAGAGAAATGTAAAGACGTAAGCCTTCACCAGTCAGGGCGCTCGTTGCTTCGCTACTCGTACTTAATTAATAGATGGATCCCAATACGACGCTTTTAGCGTCGATGTGCGCACATCCACGTTTGAAAACGAGGCTGTATGTGTCAGCTTCAATTCTTAATACGATCAGACGATTGAAAGTAAGGAGTCAAGACACAAAATACATAAAAGTATGTTAAATTCAGACTTTTCAGGCTGCAAATTTTTGTGGAAGAGTCTTTTAGGATGACTTGACACGTAAAATCAAAAGAAAAAATAACGACAATTGACTGCGAACTAACGTACCAGCGATGGTTGTGTATCTTATGCAGTGGGCGTGGTTTAAACCGAAGTGGCGTCACACTTACGAACCGGATACTGCATGTACTGTGTGGACTCCGCGGGCGCGCGCGACTAAGTTCAACACAGAGAGCCTCGGTTTCGATGCAGATATGCGCAGACGGCGTTAATGTGAAATCCCTCTATTGCCTTGTCTTCATGTTTTGTATCCCTGCACTAATATTTGGGGTGCCACACGCCACGACTAGAGACTATACATGTAAATCATGGGCAGGATTACGTCAGCGCCTCACCCACGATCTTCCACACTGCAGCAGACTGTCAACTAGTAACACCAGCAAGGCAACGCGTGCTCGTTGCTTGATACCAATTCCTTGGTAGGGCTTAGATTTCATGATTGAGAACGGAACATTCAGCGAAATTCAATAAGTCAGTGAAGTCAGAAGTTCGACAATGACGAGACTAGATGCTGGTGTCGAAGTTTTGGGGCTGATAATTTTTGGTGGAATGGTCATTTTCGTGTTTGGTGATCAATGTAATCCACTCTCAAAAACCATGTACGCTGCGGAAAATCGAGTATTGCAGGGGTTTACGTACGCCCATACAACTGTACGCTCTCGTGTCACCTGCGAACGCGTTTGTAGCCTGGATGGACGTTGCAAGTCTTTTAACTTCAACGACTGCAACAAAACGTGCGAGTTGAACCTTGCCACAAGACGAGAACATCCTAGAAACTTCACTGCAGCCCAGGGGAGGGTGTACTTCGATGAAGATGAGGAAACGCCTCGCCACTCACCGTGTGACAACACATGCACATACTTTGATGCTGGTAAGATTAGTCATGATGACGGCTGAAAGACTTCCCAGATTCCTCCCTGATTCCACCAAACTGTTCTGTAATCATGGTCCATTGTTTAAAAGATGAGCCAGTCCAAAAGATGGTCAAGTCCAAAATTTTTGGCAGGAGTAAGACTGAGTCGAAGACATAAATCAATCCAAAAGAGTTATCTTGTTTTATCGAGACTTGGCCTGACACTTTTGCTGTTGGTGGCGTTTTTGTTAACGGTCACTCGTGACAAATCAGGCTATTAATATTTGTTTGTCCTCGTACAGCTACAGGTAGTTAGCACCAATTTCATAAAATAATATTCCAAACCCTTCTCTACCGTACGTATGGTACCACGAAGGATTGTGAATTTTGGCAAAATGCAGTATCATTAAAAACAGTATGTGAAAGTCAGCTTTTAGATTTTGGAATGTGTTTCAAATTCTGTCAATCTCCTCTATTTCGGTGGCGACGGAATAAAGAACTATAAATCCAATTTAGCACTGTGGACGTGCAGTGACATAAAGAGGTTCATATTTTTGTTGGTGTAAAGCACTTGCAAGGTGCAGTTCTTTTGGTTAGAAAATTCGCGTTTGAATTTTTCATTGGTTCGATAGAGCTCATATACCTTGAAAAATCATTGGGATTTGCCAGATTATTAAAAATCCAGCTGCAGCTGTATGTTTGAAGAAATAAATTAACTTAAGCTTGGAGATTTTTTCGAAATTATTCCGTCAAAATATTTTTAAAACTTTACTATTGTTTTTTCTTACAATTATTGTAAAGACTAATATTATGTTTTTAGTAAATAATTGAAAATATTTCAATCCAATTTTTTTTTATTTTTGTTTTTTGTTTTATCAGAAGTAAGAACAAAGTAGCTCAAAACCTTGAATTAGAGTAATACTCCTTATCCAGCTGAAGCTATGCACGTTTGGAGAAAAACAGCTGCGCATAAATTAAAACAAAAGATTCTGTGCTCTGTTTTTGAAAAAGAGTTTCGATTTCGTAGCAAATATGAATCCTTTGTTCCATTTTTGTTTTTATTTAAAAATTTATTTAACTCAGTTTGAATTTAATTTGGAAATCACTTAATAGGGAAATCACACTATTCGTATAACGTTAGGTTGGAGTTGCGTTGTTCTTTCTTGAAATCACGTGCCAAGCAAGGTGCAAGGGGAAAATGGAAACGGTGCAAAACGAGTGTTGACAGGTATTTACCTCTATGTGACTGTACATTTCGTCGTTTATACATCAAAGTCCCTGGTTGGCGGCTAGTATTCAGAGGCGTCGCAGGGAGAGGCATGAAGCTGTCCGACATGTGGACTGCTGCGTGTGGGGACCCAGGCGTGATGGCAACCGCTGGTAGTTGCCGCGATGACTCGTTGCACGAGGCGTGGAGAAGCGGAGCCTTGGCCGTGAGGCGTGTGAGTATGCAGACTGCGTCATCCTGGGCCAGGGTTTCTGGACTTCGGTATGGCATTGGCCGTGTTTGAGCCTGCTTTTCTTGGGTGAAAAGTAAGCTCAACCGTCGATCAGAATCGGTGCTTTGCTCCGTCTAAACTTGGGTGCTAAGGGGTGAAAGAAGAAAGTGCCAAACCGAACGAACTAGAAAGCAACCAAGGATTTATTTGTTAATTTTTTCTTTCAATTGTTTTGTGTTGTTTTATTCTGCCAAGCAAGCCAGCCAAAATGATCCTTGTTTTATTTTATGTTTCCCTTTTCAGTCTGGTTTTTTTTTGGGGGGGGGGTTCTCCAAAGAGGTTTTATTTGGCATGACTCGATTTTAATGGAGAGACTTACTACAAATGGTGCGGCACAAACTCTGCCGACTTGGCAAATGAAGTTTGACTTAAACTCAAGAGAGTGAAAGACACCATCCTATATTGCAGACAAAGTGGCAACTTAAATTACCCCTAACTTGACTTGAAGCGCGCTCGGTGTACCATTGTCATGTCTGTGGTTTTTTCTAACGTTGTATGTCGTGCTATAAGGTGAAGCTATCCCTGTGCGATTTCATCGGCTGCAGAGCCGAGTTGATTTTCGACGGAACCGGATCAGATATCCTCAACTGGTTCACCAAGGACCGCCTAATCTCAAGCCCGTGGAAAGACTTGAACTCATCATCCGAAATCAATTTCTTCAGCATCGAAGGGGACGTCTTCTTTCAGTGAGTAGGGAAACTAACGTCTGTCGTATTCAAATGGCGCAAAATAGTCTCAGCATTTCGGTAAATTTCGGAGCCTCAAGATGCCCGTCGGTCAATTGGGATGCCTTTTTCAGAGTTTGCCAGAACAGCTAGTGACTCGACTTGCAACATAGTGACTTGCGGTGTAATTACATGTAACTGCGATGCCTCATGATGCTTGATTGCAAGTCGTGTGAAGGTAAATAGGCTGTGATGTTGACACTTCAAAACTTGAAGGTCCTCCTGTTAGACGGATTCCTCCATTTTTCCTGTTAACACTTTCTTTTTCATGCTGGGGACATACCAAAGATTATACAAATACTGGCTGTTTAATCGTCTGCCCGTTCATAAACAATTAAATTTAGAAAAAAGGAACAAGTGGCGATCTGATCCTCATAGATAATCAAAATCCTCCAAATTAATCCTTCAAAAGTAAATCGATAAACCCAACAAAATCGGAAAGGAATTGAAAGACTACGGACAAGACAATAATTTCTTTTTCATTAGAGAAAGACCAGTAGTGTCGATTTGAGCTCTGAACTTTTTTGAATGTACACTTTTAATTGAGCTTACATTAGTGCACTGTACCGTGTCACTAGATGCTGCTAGGCTGTTCTTGGTATTGCGTGTTCTGGCAGGAATCATTCGCCGGCCAAGACGTTTTGTCGGTGATGATTATCACTCCTTCTTTCTCTTTATGAAGACACCGGAGGTTCTTCATCAACCACAAATATGGGTCATGTCCATGGGACTACGGCTGGTTGATTGTGGTTGATTCCCTTGGAATGAGCAGTTGTGATTGGGAGCGATCTCAGGCCTACCCTATCATACTGTACAGTACAGCAGAAGGTTATGTACGTTGGGAAGACGCAGTAACTGGAGGTAAGCCAGCACGTGGCTTTTTCTCTCTTACGGTGTTCTATAGACGACAAAATTCCTTCCGACGCCACGACGCAGCAACCACAACGCGACGCTACGAAGGCTCCACCGCGTCGTGACGTAGTGTTGTACCGTTCTGTCGTCATGTCAACCCATCGCCTCGTGCCCTTCAGCCTTGCAGGCCCTAGACAAGCACATTATTTTTTCCAGAACTTGCAACGTACGCCGTCTACTGACCGTGATTATCACCAGCCATTTTTAGAAAGAGTAAGGCACGACGACACGACACGACGTATGCCACCAGGACGCGACAGAACGACGGTAGGACGTGATGGCGTCACGCTCTATAAAAACCATGATGACGCGACGGTACGATACGACGACAAGACCCGCCCATGCGACGCAACGGTATAACGAGGCAACGCGACCCGACGGCACGACGGAGGGAGCTGTCGTAATGTTGCGTAGTGGCTTCGCGCTGTTTTGTCGGGCGACGGCACGACGCTGCACAATTTTGTCGTCTGTAGAACGCTGTGCACTCTATCGTGGGCGTAAACCCCGGTTGGATGAGGCCTATGTATCCCCCACTTTTTGAAGTGGTGGGATTTAGCTACTGAATCATCCCCTCACACTTTTTGTGATAAGCACAAAAGTTAAAGCCGATTGTCAAGACTGTTTTGGATTTCCCAACGACAGTAAAATATTTGCACTAGAAATCACTAGAAAAGGGAAACAATTTTTAAAGCCGTGAATATGCCATTTTGATGAAAGATTCGGTTTGAATTTGATACAGATTTTGTGATGTAATCTTTTTCATGAGCATTGCATTCAAGAGTTGCACACAATGGGGCACATGCCCGGAGGAACGAAGGGGGGGGGGGTTTCTACCCATTTTCTCCCTCTCAGCAACGCCCTCTGCCTCCCACGTTGCTTATAATAGTTGCCGGTGTCCTGTGCGCTACGTCATTCGCAATGTGGTGAAGAAGTTCGTGTTTCACCGTCTGAACTGCTAACAACATCGCATTGTATAGTCCCACGCAAACTCTGAGGCGTGTAGCGAGGTATGGATGAGCGCCTCTTTGAATAGTACTTTCCACGTGAGATATGTCACAACTTTTATTTGGTGACACTTCATCGGTTCTGTGCCCGTGTTTAAAAGGAACAAACCACGTTATTTTACCATAACTTTGCGAGGAGTGTTGCTGCTCAAATGGTTCTCTTTGAATTCTGGAGAGTGGAAAAGTCACTCCTGTTGATTTTGGACCTTTGAAAGGTCACTCATGATGATTGTCGCTGTCGCTTTATGTTTAACAGGTTCCAGTGCAGCAATTGCTCGTGCGGATTACTTAACCATACACATCGATGCCGAGTAGTTTCATAGGTGAATTACGTTACAGATGCGAAAGCACGCAATGGTTCAAAACTTTGGGGCTGGTAATGTTTCAGCTGGTGGATCTGAAAAAAAAAGTTCCAGAATTTCTCGTAGAACGTAGAAAAAGATTTCCGGAAAAACAATGAAAACAGCTTCAACAAGAAAACTTTTAAAAAGCATATTCATCACATATTCATTAAAGTATAATTGTCTTAATTAAGTGCTTTTTAATGTCACTATAGTATGTAAATACAGCACTCGTTCAAAATAATTAATTTCTCCTTCCACACATATTACTGTTACATGAATTAATTGCACAAACCATCATCATTAGAATACAGATATTCCTGTAAGTGTACAGTATTAGAAATAATTATTAACAAGGCACCGAATTAATAGCGACTGAAAATACAACTGTCAATAGTCGTGTTTATTATTTTGTGTGAGGTAGATTAATTATATATATGTTTGTTTTATTTCGACAGGGGAACCTTTACATGTTATACAACTGCTATTCTTAAGGGCCCTGAAACATTAAAACAAAATACAAAATAATTTAAACAGTTAGAACAAAATTTGAGGAAAAATATGAAACATGAACCAAAAATTATATGAAATAGCATAAATTCATTGAATAAACTGGTAGCAATATTTTTTAAATTATAGGTAGACATAAGAATAATTATGAGAAAATAGGAATAAGACAAAAGGAAATCAAACAACTTAAAAATCAAAGTAGGAGCATTAAAAACCTTTGGATCGGGCTTTTTAATTTAGTTAATAAAAAATTGAAATATGTTAATAAATCGTAGAATATAGGTTAAAAGAATGATTTAAAGTGTGTAAGTGAGTTTGAATGTCTGTGTTCTGTCGTTAATTGGTTCCAACCCAGGGCTTCAAGGTACTGGAAAGTTCGCTTCGCAGCATTCTCGCAGCAATTAATGAGGCCATTCATAAATTTGAACATTTATACCGTTTAAATGATCAAGTAATAAGACTGTGTTACGTGTGGTGTCGGAATAAGCCTCGGAAATGTTTACTCATTATTACATTTCTTATATGCGTGACGAGCACCAGACTAGTGTGGAAACTCGACGTCCACTCATGCGCGAAATGTAAACAATCTGTTGTGACCGTAATAGCGCAAATATGATAATGTTTTTTATATTTGAGAAAAATACGTCGGCCCTGTCATGTGTGGTATCGAAAAACTCCACATTTTAGTCATAGTTACACCTTATCAATACTTTGATATGGAATAATAATTATGGAATAATAAATTCCATAGGCAGTACATTTTGGAGAATTATTCAGCTGTTACATGTATAGGCCTGTTATTATGATCAAGTGGTATACGTGCCTTACATGAAAGAAGTCATTTGAAAAACAAAAAATGCAGTAAATACTGGTATCAAGTCCTTTGTATAAACTCAAAGAAAACCTGTTTTGGTGAAGACAACAGTTTTGAGATCTCTGATTCAGTACATGAACAACATCCATTAACGATGTGGCACCAATGAAGACAGTGGTAGAGCCGTGTTAATAGTCCTTGTCCTGAAGGGTGCCGACACTTGCTCTGGAGAAACACTTGGCCCCTTCCAGACCAGCGGTGCCAGCGCCGACTGCCAGTTGAACCGGATCGAAATTCCACTCCTTACCATCCTTAGAAGCCAGGTCCGCACACAGGGCCACGTAGTCCACTGTGTACCTCTCGGGGAGCCCCCGGCACAGGTCGGTCACCGTGTCCACGTCCGGCCACGGGTTCCCGTCACCGCCGGCCTGCACTTCGACCACGTTGGCGGCCACGTGGCCCACCACGTCGGTCCAGGCCTGGGTGAGCGCGTCAAAGCTGGTCAGGATCTCCTGGAGGGAGTCAGTGAGGGCGTTGATGTCGGTCTCCATCTGGAAGCGGTCCTCTCGCTCGCTGGAGAGGTTCATGGAAAGCTGTTGTATTTTATCACATTCCTGAGAGAAGAGACAAATGGCTACATTAATGTTTATAACCCTCCAGACTTCATTAATGCATAATTAAGAAATTCCACTCACACGGCGTGTACTACTTCTCAAGCTGCTGCGGTTCTGTAAAACATTTTGTCGAAATTTGAGTGACGGCACTATCATGTAGATGGGGTGCACTATATTCTTTCGGCATCCTCTCCGTAATTGCCATATATTAACCGCGAACAAAATTCACCTGTTGTTGATTTTTTTGTTTTTGGCACAGACTTGCAAGTACGTATATAAGCGTTGCTGAACACAAGCCTTGTAGGATTGCCAGACACTAAAAAATTATATTTTTTTTGCTAGATCAAGCCTCTTGGCTCAGTTTGACAACACGTATGAGCAAGCATTCTTCAAGATCGCACAAAAGTGGCAGTAACTCGTGGATTCCAAAACAAAACACTGCTCTTCGTGAGAACTAATCGAGCAGCTTTTGAATACTAAAAACTGCTTTTAATCGTTTAAATAACAGTTACAAAAATCTTTTCCACAGAATTAGGATTTCGATACTAGACCAAGAGAATCCAATAAGACCCTTTACGCTTATTTTGATCCCCTCCACGAACCAACCCAATACCTTTTCGAGGACTTGGAACAAGTGCTGTAGGCTATCCTGGACCCACTCGGCCCAGTTGGCCTGCTTCTCCAGACGTCGGAACAGCTTCTCTTGCATGACGATGAGCTTGTCCACGACTACGATCAGTTTGCTAAGCTTGAAGTGTCGTACCTGGGCGGCAAGCGTGGGCTTTGCCTGGGAAGAGGGCTCGGTTGGGGACGGGGGCTGAGTCGGCGGAAACATGCCGGCCTTGACGTTCACGGGGAGGGCCAGGTCCTTGTGGTGGTAGAGGCGAAGGAGGAGGTACTCGAAGGCGGTGTGCAGCTGCATGGTGGGCGGGTGCAACTCTCCTTCGAATGCATCCTCTTCTTCCTCGTTCGCTGGCGATTCTTAAAGCAGATCAGACGAAGCCCACAAGCTCTATGACTCAATCATTACTCTTTGTCATTTCATGGAAACCCCATTCCAGGAGGTCTCAAATATGTTCAGAGATTTAAAAATGGAGCGTCCATTTGCCTTGATGGGAAAAGTGAACTCAAGTCACTTAAATAGGTCAGATCTCTCTCTTCGATAATACAAATGTTTTTGTTTATATCCCCTTTTCATTTCCTTGCTAGAGCGGAAGAGCCCATTAAAGTACTTCAGCCCGCCTGAAATTTCGCATTGAGTCGAGTAGTATTGGTCGCTATTTATCGTTAACAGGCACATCAAAGCACTTTTGAATTTGAATTTTGTACATCATGAATTCTTCCTCATCGTGGACAATACAGCATAGAACTCTCGATTCTAATTCCGATGTTCCTGGGATCAAGGCTGGATCCTAAACCCATTTTTCGGAGAAAGGCAATTTTTCGCGGGGGGGGGTGGCAAAACTTAGAGTTTTTATAATTACGCTACCGTTTATGACTTTTCTTAGGGGTGAGGGTAATTTGGAAAGTTTGAAAACACATTTGCAAGGAAAAGAAACGGCCATTAATTTTTTAAAAACGGACAAAAATTCAGTTCCTTTTCCTTAACTTTTTACAGGGGAGTGGCATTTTCCAACTGCTCCGGGGCAAATTTAAATCTGGGACGCGTAAAGCTTAAAATATCCTTACGCAAAAAAATAACAAAAAAAAAAAAATTGAGGCCTGTTAGTACAGTATATCACTCACGATTCGGCCGTCCATTGAAGAGCTGGGCTGGGTATTCGAGCACGACCGCATAGCCTTTTTTTCCCTTGGCCTGTAGGAGGTTTCCAACGGAGGTGCACCACTTGGAACGAATCCTCTTCAGCCAGACCATATCGACGGCAAAAAACTGGAGCTTGCACTGGGCCTGAGTAGACCTATATGGGCGACGGGATGTTCCTAGTAGGAAAAAAATCAGGCTGAGAAGTACACGATCCACCAGGGTTAAACCCCCTCCGCCCGGCGCAAATGGTGTTATCGGGCCATGTAAGCCCCTTCCCTTTATCCAACCAGTGTTTTCGGGTGAGCAGCATGAATTGCAGCTGATCTGAGAGCCTTCATGATTGTGTTCAGGGATAAAGGTTCTCTTTTGGCTACTGTGCAGCATACCGTGACCTTTGAATAGGGACGAAGCCGAACTCAAAAGGGTGCATCGAAGACTCATTTAGATACTAAAGTGAAGACTGAATTGTTGTGTTCGTGAGGCCTCTTTCGGGGGAAAGTTTCTTAAACCTATCGAATGTGTAACACCAGCCACGAACGGAAATGGTGCTGACGACAACAACGGTGGCCAAATCTGTATACCCAGCAAGAAATGAGACCGAGGGGTACCCCCCAACATGTCCAATCTCTATACACATTCCAGACTATTGCTACTTAACACATCCCCCAAGATGTCTGAAAGGAATTCCCCAGATTCCTGCGAGACAATGACCAACACAAAGCAGGGGGGGGGGTTCTCTCCGTCTCATACCTTGCTGCATATGTACTAGTATACAAATCTGAGCCCATGGCACAGAGGGACCGCGAGAAAAGAACGCTTCATGAAGGCTTGAGCGCAATAAATTTTGGAAATAAAATTTTAATGCAGTTTTGTCTCATGAATGCCCAAACAGCATATCCACTCATCAACACGGATTTGTTATTAACAAGTCATCATACATAATTTCACCGCCCGTGCATGATGACACAGTGACGACTGGAAGTTCCCGGCTTACACGACACTTGGGCAGAATGCATTTCGGGCCTTTTAAGGCCTGTAGCAGAGTCCTCAAACGATCACCAAAGAAGACTTTAAAAGTAACAAAATCAATTTCACTGAAAATTTGGGATTCATCACGTGTTATGAGGCAAAAGAATTCGAGAATTTATTAGAGTGGCATTCGAGGCACATGTCATTTTACACAAATGTTTTAATTCGCTATCATGCACCAGTATTCGACAAAATAAACCAGGACGAGTCGTTGATCGAAAGTGTACAAACTAAGCAAGGGAACATTTTATCCGTGGGCTATCGATTAACAGAGTAAGAAAACTGGCAACAAGCCTGAATACATGTACTTTGAGATTTATTGGGACTGATTGGCAAAATGTCACACGAACTGCATCTGACGACACGACGCAAGTCTAGGCACCTATTTAGTCTGATGACCTACAAAATTGGTCTTACGACCCTGACTTATTGTGCTGCAAGCTTTGATCCAATGTACATGTACACTCTACATATACATGTAAATGCAGACGTACAGTACATGTAAAAATGTAACTGGCGAAACGTCGGCCCTATGCCACTCTATCTTTGCTTTCAATCGCCGTTGTTTGTTTTGACTTGGCCTGTAAGTTGGAATGGATGTGAACTTGGTAAGGCTGTAAGTATGATAGGCTGTCAATAGGCCTACTTTATAGCAGGGAAAATACCACCAGAACTGTGGGGTCCGCTCCCACGTGGGAGCGGACGTTGGACCCCACCGTTCTAGGGGTAGGTACATGTAAAATATTGATGTTTTAAAATGAAAACACGAGCCCCTAGCAATGCTAACGTCAGACTCAGAATTTTCCAGACCAGTCTCATAGTCCTACCATGGAGGTAGACTCACCTCCATGGTCCTACAGTGCTTGTGGACAGCGCGTCTTTGTTTCGACATGTTGTTTAGAGGTACATGTACATCCTGGCATTCTGGCCTATTCCATAATGTATTCTGGCATATTCATGGTCAGCTTGTTGTGACGCCACACAAGTACATCAGAGAACTACTACATGTACTACCAGTAGGCCCTACATGCAGACATATAGGCCTACATGTAATGCACCACCCTGCATGATATTGTTGGCAAACGTGGCAAAGGGCCAACATGTTCACACCAGGCAAATTTATACCCATTTTCACAGGGCAGGTGACATGACATTAGCCCCACTAGTGTGGCACGGACTCTCACTCCCGATCCATCCTTAATTACTGTCATTGACTGGACTCAGTTTGCAGAACAGAAAGGGCATGTCATAAATCATGCAAACTGTGGCTGGTCAAACACTTGATGTTTTCACACTATTTCTTCCGTTTGCAGACACCATGAGTGTTGCTCAGTATGCACATGCCTGTGTTTGGCACTTCTACATGTACATGTAGGTATATGAGCGGCACGAGGTTTGGCGGCCTTTAGTGATACTGCCATGGAGCTGAACACAGTGTTGACTGGTGGCCATAGCCAGATGGTGTTATGCCTGGGTGTAAACGCAGGCGGACAGGTTGCATCTGGAGGGGAAGGCGGTGAGGTCTGTTTCTGGAGCCCCGACGGAGAAATTGTCTCCCAGAAAAGCTTCCCCTCCAGGGCCGATGTCAACAGTGTCTGTTTCCCTCCGCAGCAAGGCTCGGTTGTTTACGTGTCGGCTGGGGAGGTTATTGAACTGTTGGACATACGCAGCCCCGAATGCAGTCAGGCCACTTTTGCTTTCCACAATGAGGACGTCAACCAAATCACTGTTGACCCCAAAGATGGCTTCCTTGCAGCTTGTGACGATGATGGATTGATAAAAGTTATTGACCTTCGAAGCCACAAGGTCTTAAGGACGCTAAAAGGCCACAGTGCCATTTGCTCCAGCGTGCGTTATCATCCCACCGTCCCAAGGGAGATTGCCTCGGGAGGTCTGGATTGTGTGGTGCACTTGTGGGAAACAACGCGGGCGAGCCCCAGGACGTCAGTAAACATGAGGGAGGTGACAGCAGCGGGGATGGAGGATGAGCTCATGCCCAGTCCGTACATGGTCAACCCCCCGTTTGTCCACTCATTGGACTTCTCCCCGGCTGGCGATGTCCTGGCATGCGGCCTGGAGAGCGCCCGGGTCCAGCTGCTGGGGAGGGGAGGGAGGCGGGACCTCTGGCCAGGGGCAAGCCTGGAGGGGCACACGCGTGGCGTGACGCAGGTCGCGTTCGTTCCCAATCACCCGGGGCGGACGCAGGACTTGCTGCTGACGGCAGGGAATGACTGCAGAATGATGCTGTGGGAAACAGCGAACATCACCTCTGAGGATAGCTTCCTACCGGAAAACTCCCCATCCATTACGTCAGCCGACAAATTGGAGACCAGAGATCTTACTTCTACAAAAAGCAAGATTCCACCTGCATATCAGTCTTCTGGATCAGGAAGAGAGAGAGAATCTGACAAGAGGAACCAAGGCGCATGCTCGTCAGCCCTCAAGAAGAAGAAAGCAACATTGTCCATGAAGCACAAGGACAAGATAAACTGGCTTGCACCCTCGACCTCAGTAGGGAGTGTCAATTTGGTGTTTGTGGCCGATGTATCGGAAATCATATCGGTGTACCAGTGGAAATTGGCTTGATCCTTACAAGGGCCGTGCGTTTCTTCGGCAGTAGCACCATACTATTTTTTGACCGTGCACAAGAAATGACATTGGCTACAAAGCCTTCTGCTGATTGGAACTGAAACTTTCCAGATGTGCTCAGATGTTTATCACCCGAATTCTAGTCGCAAAGGTTATTTAACAGCCGAGATTTTGGGCAATGAAGATGTAAAACAAGGCCCCCGACCCCCCCCATGGTCCTTTAAAAAGGGCGATGCGCTACAATCATTTTTTTAAAAACCCTTGGAATTGCACCTTGGTGTTTTAGTCAATCATTAATTGGTTTGCTCTTTTGATCTGTATTTTACAGCCTGTTTGGTTTTATGTTAATGCAGATTTGCATATTCATGCCAGAACTGTGATGTCAATCCCAGGCACTGATTCTTAATGTGACATTTATCCGTGCAGAAACACTGCTGGATTTATTTTTGGGTTTTTGGTTTTAATATTGCCATTTCTTTGGCAATGTATTGTTCTGCAAGTATCAGGCAACCGGCAAGCTGGCGTGCAACCTTTTGTTGGATATGTTTTTAGAGAGCATTGCATATGAAAATCTGAGTAGTGTCTACCCTGAACTGCAGTGGCATCCTTGTGTTCGGAATACCAGCACCTTGGACATTTTTTAATGTTTCTGAAAAGTATACTCGTTGGTACACTCAACTCCAAAAACTGAAGTCGTCATCCGTTTGAAAGAAGAACAAAGATGCAAAAAATTGGGTTTATGAAAAAAATCATGGCATGGATCCTTCAACGTGTTCAAGATTAAAATGGCTATACACAGAGTCCCGAAATGAAGACTTTGGGTTGTGCACAGTTATGTGTATCGAGAGACATAAATGTGAGAACCAGTGCGTGAACCGACAGGTGCGCAGACTTCCCTTTGTTAGTGCTACAATTCCCAGTCAAAAAGGATATCACACTTTGGTAGTCTACCAGTATGTTGTGAAGAGGAGCCTATCACTTGATGCTAGGCGTACATATGCAGTACCTCTGGTACATGTATGCATCAGTCACTACTTAGTAATTTCGTCGTTACTATTTTCATGCACAGGTACATGTATGAAGCAAAACTACCCTCCTTTGGAAGTGTCCTGCGGGGTCAAATGTTGCAAATGCTACCTAAGCAAGCAGCAAGTCTCTACTGAACAAAATCACACATGAGCTGCAGTTTACTTGCCCTTCAGGCAGGTCTTTCAGTAATAAGCTGTTTTTCACTTATATATAATATAAACATATATGTTTTCGAACAAATCAGACTTGTTACAACATTAAGCTGCATATGAGGGAATGTTCAACATTATGGAACCACTTTGAAACTGGTTATCAATCTAGAAAAGAGGCTTGATCAAAGTAAAGATAAAAATACTGTTAGCTTACTGAAATGGTACATGTACATTGTGTACAAATGTGTCTTTAAAGAACACTGCCAAACTGCCTTAAATTAACAAAAGCTTGAATATTTGGAGCTTTTCCCAAGCCCGACTTGTTAAATAAAAAGAACTTCAAATAAAATTACATGTACAGTACATGTTTTCTTTCCTCCAAACTAATAAACGAAAAAAAAAACTTCCACTTTCATTGTGTTTCCATATTCTATCAATGTCCAAGGCCCAACTGCGACATTTACATGTACAGTGCAGTACACAGGCTGCTTAATTGGTGTGCAAATGTGTGACAACGTGTAACTTGCCGAACGAAACTCTTTCCATGCTGAAACAATAAATACTGGCTCAAAGTTAAGAAATAATCGCTATCATGATGCCTTACATGCATCAGTAACAGGGTCTTTATAAAGTTTATTTTTTTGTACATTATTATCCGACGTGCATAACATTTTGATATTGTCCATTGGAAACGAAGTGTTTCCAAACAAATATTTTTTATAAGGCAGAAAAACATTTCAGTCATTTTGCTATAAACAGCTCCAACCATTCATTTCAAAGCAGTGTCCGAGGATTGCCTGAAATGCTTGTGCATGTACATGTACAAGGGAGGGGAGCCCCCTTCCCCAGGGGATTTCCATGTTCTCTGGTGTCCCCCCCCTTTTAAATCTTAAAATAAACAAGCTTAGACACACACGCCACAGTTTAGTTGATTTCAGTGCAAAACGTGCTGCCACCCTAAGTGCCCACTCTCCCCCCCAAATTTTTCCTCAGTCTATACACTGCTGCTCCAGATCTTGTCTGTTATGGAGAATGATACTTCCCACTCAGAACAGTTGTGAAGGTCAGTTTCTGCATCACTTCCACTGGTACCACTTTACAAGGCATTTTAAGAGACGTTAAACCCATGCGGGCTTTCCAGGGCTGACTGAGAAGGTTGTACATGTATTGCAAAATCTGCAGAGAAAACGCCACAGCTGATGTTACCGGCTTTTGTCCATGAAGCGATTTATTGGGTTTGGCAAGGAACCCTTTCTGTCTGACATGGGTGAGGGCATCTTCATATTTACAAAGAGGTCTCAATGCTGACAGTCCGTCGGCCTGTAGGAGAGGTGTAGCGCCTTATCGGTGAAGTGGACCTCCTCTCCGGGTCGAAGAGGCCGTAGGGATCGGAGGGGTTCCGCTCACGGTACTTCTCCCGTGCAACTTCCTGGAGTTTGGCCATCTCGGCCTTGCCCATCTCCTTGACCATTTCGGTGAAGGCGCCGCCTTCCTTCTGGAGTAGGATGTAGGGCTCGTCGAACTCGATGAGCCGCCCCGCATCAAGCACCTGGCAAAAGGAAATGAGAGATGACAAACTCAACCAAAACAGGCTGCTATCCAGAATGTATACAAACCTGTGGTATCAAACTCATCATTTGGCTTTACTGCTTCGGAGGTTCATACTGTCCTACAGTTGTTCAGGGATGATGGTGCATACGAACAGCACTGTTGAAGGGACTGCTTGTCAAAGGCCAAACACTAACCCACCTTGGCAGTGGCATGCAATGATTTCCAACAGTAAATGAATGACCAGAACATTGTGGACCAGGAGGGTAGGTCTACTATCTGTGCATCTCTGCTCACTTCTAATGGAGTGAAGACCTAAACCGAGCTCCAGACAGCAGATCCAGACTGAGCCTTTGGTCCTGCCTGACATACTCAACCTCCGGCTTTATTGTCGCGCTTACCAAGACCCTGTCGGAGTCCATGATGGTGTTGAGGCGGTGAGCTATGGTTAGGACCGTGCAGTGCTTGAATCTCTGTCGGATAGTTGCCTGGATTAACCGATCCGTCCTGAAAAATGACATGGAAACATAAAAAATGACCTCCAAATTCAGCTTGCCAACAATGACTGGCAGTTCTCGAACGCAACTCAAATAGATTGACAGTTGGCCAGTTCATGCAGGGTCAGGTTGGTAAAAGCTACTACATTCAAGGACACAGAAATTAAATACCCTGCTTGCATCTGACTCCTCTTACTAGACTGATTTGAATGGGGCCACAAAATGGCAAGCGCACCAGGTGTGGGAAGAATTTTTCTCCAGTTTGTCAACTGAGGTTGATTCGAAAAGCAGAAGAGCAAGGTACAGGAGGCTGCATTGTCTTACAAGGAAAAGGTGGGGGTGCTGCTTCAAACAGCCAGGGATTGGCACAATCTGACGGCGATATTGTGTGGTTCGTGGCATTTTCACCTTACTTCTTTAAAATATCTGGACAGAGTGCATCTCTGACTACTTGGCTTTTACTGAGAAGTCTGGGATGAGCTCACCTGACGTCAACGTTGGCCGTGGCCTCGTCCACTATCAGGATCTTGTTCTTACGCAGGATGGCCCTGGCCAGGCACAGCAGCTGTCTTTGACCCACACTGAAGTTGGTGCCTCCCTCTGTGAGGACTGCCTCCAGCTTGTCAGGAAGCTCCTCAACCGCCGGCTTCAACTCCACCTGCAGGTGAGGATAGAGCTCCAGATGTTTGAACTCCAAAATACCTCAAGAGGAAATTTGATGAGGTGCCTATCATAAAATTTGCATTTGTTTGCTGAAAGAAGTGGAAGGGAACTTCCTTAAAAGTCTACAAAAGTGGACAAGGCTCCACTGAAACTCTACTTATGGAAGTTGCTGATTGTACACTATCAACCTCTCCTCCTGAGGGCACTCAATCAAAAGCCTAAGGCCAGAGGTCATGAGACCCTCACATGCCATGAGACCAGTCATTAGTCCAAGGCCTGAAGTCAACAGTGTAAGGTGGAAAATGCTGCCTGTGATAGCGTATGGGGGGTGGGGAGCGGAAACTTTAAATCCCTCTCCTCAAAACAGATCTCTCCTAATGCTTCCCTCCCTGGAACCCAAATTTAAGGAAGACAAAAACAGCCCCGTTCCCCTAGAACCTTCAGGAAGTTGAATCCCGAAGTACCCTCTCCCCCTTTAAACCGGTACCTGGTGAGACCATCCACTGGAAACCTGGCAAATGGCCGCCAGAAATACCAGGGCTTGTTACTCAATCACCTCACAATGAAAACAACAGTTTCTGTGCAGAGGCTGATATTGTATATGATTCCCAAGAAGACTGATATTTCTCCTGATGCAAGGCTCAATTCATAAGGCTCCATTCTTATTACACCACTTCCAACCCTGACTCCTGCAGACAGCACAAACATTAGGCTTCACTTTTTCGACCACTGAAGCAATCTTTACCTCTTCTAGAGCTCTCCATATGTCCATGTCTGAGTGGTTGTCGAAGGGATCAAGGTTCCTGCGTAACGAACCACTGAACAGAACCGGATCCTACGATAATAAAAGAACCCAATCCACATAAAGTTTTTTATCGAGTTGACCAAAAAACAGTAACTACAGAAAATTCAACTGAAATGGTCAGGGAGGTAGAGAATGTCTCAAAAGGTTTATTAGCTTTGTCTAACCACTACTGAGGGCGCTATGTATGCACTCAAGGAGAATTACTGAAGGCATATTCTTAGGTTATATAGGGCTCAGAGTATGCGCACTAAACTGGAGAGAGCACTGGTATCAAGTTACTCGTTATAAAGCTTTATTACATGCAAGCATGGGCAACGTCCAATCACTGACCATTGGCCATCTGTCAGATACTGCCTGGTGCCCCACATAGTTTGGTGCATAGGTTACCAGGGAAAACCAACCAATGGTTGACATGGCAACAGAGTGAAACTGGCTGTAAATATGTAGCCTTCTCATACCGCTATGATCATGGTATGATGCCCCAACCCCTATCTGGACTCTTTTAAACCTTTCCAACTCAGCAGGACACTGCGCCCCGCATTACCTGTGGGATGAAGGAGACCTTCTTGCGGAGGTCGTGCAGCCCGATCAGGGCCGTGTTGATACCGTCTATCATGATGGTGCCTGTTGGTTCGGCCAGTCGCATCAACACCGTCATCAAGGAGCTCTTGCCAGCCCCCGTCCTTCCCACGATGCCCACCTGAAAACAAATAATGTTCCCTTGTGAGCCAGGAATGATGCAGCACAAACTCATGTGTAATGTGTTCTTGACGCTGTCATTTTACCAGAGGCAGTAGGTCTGAAGAGTTGGAAAGTATCACTTCAATGGGACAAACCAGCACAACTGCTCCTTTGCTGAGTCAGGAATTATTGCCTTTGACAACAAAACCCATACACCACATCTGAGACTACGTAATAAACACAATCCCAAACTGTTTCCCCTGAAACGAGTGATAACTTCACGCAGGAAAACAGTGTCTGTGATCAACAAAGCAATACTCTGTAATGGCTTTTCATTGATTTTAGAAGGGTTTGAGGTATTTCTTCCACTCTCTGTCAAGTTGTTTGGACCCATACTAAGACTCTATATTTTATACCCAAAAAAATTATTGACTAGAGACAGAGCTACATTCAGGTTCGTATCGGAAGTAGTATCACGGCAGTAAAAAAACTTCAACTCCTTTCCAAATCTGCATATTTGAGGAAAAACAGTTCCCCTCATAATTTGCGATTCACAGCTGCGTGTCTGCCAGATCAATACCTTCTCTTTTGATCTGAAGCAGCAGTATATCTTCTTGAGGACTTCTGGGCCGTCTTCTGTGTAGCTCAACGAGGTGCCCTCTAACGTGATGAGTCCATACTTTGGCCAATCGGAGGGTGGCTTGTGGTCGGTCTCCAACGGAGCCTCTGACTTGACGTCCACATACTGGCAGACGCGCTCCACTGACGTCATCTGTGACAATGCAAAATCAATTTTTCAATCAGCCAGACAGACGGTCATGTCCAAATTTTGTAAGTCTTCATCATCAAGGAATGCACTTGAACAAGGCTGAAAGGGCATTCAGTTGGCCGAAGTGAAAAAAAAAAGATGGGCAATGTAAAGTTTATGTCCTCTCTTTTGTATACAAGTTTTTTGTGCAGCATTTCTGACAATCAAATAACATCCTGCTACTGTGGCTGCCACAGTAGTTCATTATTTGGAGGCCACAATGGCACAGATTAAGACATGGCAAAAAAAAGTTCGCCAAAATACTCATTCGAGTGACCACAACAGGTAGGTCAACTCATTGTTAGCATTAGGTTTTAATGAATTCTGGTAATCTCACAATGCAGTGTAACACAATTCAATTGAAATGATGCCTCCACTCGGGGAATTTTGATGCCGGCAAACTTTCACAACTGACCTGGTTCTCTACCTCGGCGCTCTGCCTGACCCCCCACTGGAAAGCCCCCATCAAGTTGATGGCGTAGGTCAGCGACAGCCCCACAATGCCTGAGTTGAGCTCCAGATCTGCCCACGACCAAAACAACCAAGATAAAGAAGGGATTGAGGATAGAGTTCCACGTACAGATATCGCTCATTTCTCCCTACAGTGGTATATCAGAAAGCAATAACAAGTCCAAAAATGTCAAATTTGGCCGGGAAAATATCGAAGCATTTTATACTTGGAAAATAATTAGGATTTTTCAGATGAGTCTCATAGGGTTTGTGCTGGGTGTCATGTGATGTCAGTGTACGGAAATCTTTCAGAGATTGAAACTGGCACTCTGTGATGAAAGTAAGTAGGTAACTTGAAATATCAACACAGTAAGACACTTCAATATCCTAACACCACTCTTTACCCAGGAATGATGTGCCTGAGATAAGCCAAAAGAATTTGTCCTGTTGATCACTGTCAAATTGTTCTGCTGCCCTTCAAGCCTCATCAACTCCTTCAAAATATTCTCCACTTTTTTGCAAGAAATATGGCTGAGCTCCTAGAGACCTGGTCCTGCATTTTACAGGTCTCTTGGGGCGAATCTAACAAGTCATCGGATTTACCTTCAACCAACATGAACTTTCCATTTTGTACTCTCGCTTGATATTTCAGTTTATGAGACAAACGAGACTCACAGTTTATGGCTACGACACTGGTGAAGCTGACGCCACAGATGAAGAGCACGCTGAAGCTGTCTAGCTGCACCCCAAACCAGCGGGATGTGGCCAGGAAGAGGAACCAGGCCCGGGTGTGCTTGTCCTGGTACTCATCAAACTCGGTGGTGAAACGCTGCTGGGCTCGGAATGCCCGGACCGTGCTGAGTCCGTTCAGAGTGGCCGACAGGTGGGAGAACACGGGGCTCCTTGCTGGAATGAGACATGAGAAATACCACTGTATCACTGTCCCTGATTAACACTCAAGCTCTCTTGGCGCATGATTGGTACGAACCTTCCTGACTTCAAAAATTCACTTCTCTGCAGGAAACCAATGACACATTCTTTGAACCTGAACTTTCCAGGAGCCTCTGTCAAGCCCCAAGTAAGAATAAACATGGCTGGGCTCTACATTTCTCTCAAAAAGTTTGCTACAAGAATTGAAAAAAAAAGCATCACCCTGTGCAAAACCAATGGCACAATCTTTGTTCTTTTCATCTGCCAAAGGGTATCTACTCCTCCATGCTGTAATATGGTTTCCCTAATCCTACAAAATCCTTCAAACTTTGATTTTTATTCCTTTATATCTTTTTGACTCCGGTGGAATAGTGCAAACCAGATTATTTACTTGCGAGTGGGTGCAGAGGGTGACAGACCTAATTCACAGGGAAGCCATTTTTATCTTCTTCCCCGAATCTATCATACTCAGTGTAATCTGTTTTTCGGGTGGTACCAGACTACTTAAGTTCCAAATGTGGCTTTGAAAAGTTCGATATGATTTATTACAAAGTTTGAATTATTCTGAACAAAAACTGCCGCTAATTTGTATGAACTTTTATTTCATTGTCGTTTTTACTCTCAAGTTCCCGAATCAAGATGGCTGACACATGCATCCAGTCTATTACATCTTCCCTTGATCTCTGCTGAACCCTTGAATGCACGTATATGTGACCTGTCACCACAAAATGAGCTGAAAGTTGGAATTTTCAAAAACTGAGATATTGGAATTGTTGAATTCAGCAGAAAGAGAGCTTTCCAATGGCATGTACATGGAACACTTAGGGTAAAAGTATAAGGTGACAACGTGACATTATTCTAGCAGCTTTGCGTCTTTGTTCCCGACATTATTCAACATGCCAGACCAGGCACGAATAATACTATCATCAAAATTGCTGAGAAAGTGACATTTTTACATATGTGATTCTGCACAATAGTTGGAAATAAATAGGAGACGGGTTACTCTTTCCAAATATTGCAAAACCCCAAAACTAACCTCCACTTCAATATGACTTTGAACCCTCAACACAGGGAAAGAGTGGGATGCGACTTTTGTGACGGGTCACGTATATTCAGAAGCAAGCCAGAATGCTTAAAATTCTTCCATGCTTCTGGGTTAGATATCTGACTTAACGCGTTCTACTCCAAGGCAAATCCTCTTAGCAAACTTCATCCCAACAGGTATTTTCACCATGGTAGTTTTCAACACTTGGGGTTTCAGTCCAAAACATCCTTGGGGTGACAGCCAGAGTGTGTGGTGCTGTAAGAGCACGTGGCCAAGCTGGGACCTTCTCCCACCTGATTTTGCACATACCGTTGCTTTCCAACCTCTTGACGGCCCGTGAGGAAGCCAGGTAGTACCGGCGGGTGAAGATGAAGACAATGAAAATGGGCACCGTGAAGGTCAAACAGAAGGGATTGAAGACGGAGATCACTATGACCGTGGAAACGGTCAGCACCATTATCTGGGGGAAGAGACAAGGAACAGAACATCAAGATAAGACTTTCAGTGGTTACAGTAGTGCACCAATGAAGTCCAAAGAGAAAGTCCATTCTGTGTGTGAACATAGGGTGACATTAAAAAGAAACATTTCCCCAATGCACAAAAGCACATTTTGAAACTGTCTGCGGTATCCACAGCTCTCTCTGACTCGGACCAGCCAATCGACCCAGGCAAGCTCAGTGGTCGAAAGAGGTCGCCACTAGTATGCAGGAGGTTGTGGGTTCTAGTTGAGTTAGCTTGGGTATTTTTTCGTAAGCTCTCCGAAAAAAAAGAGCGTACAGTGTTATGAACATGCATCAGAGTTAAGGCAAAACGAAAAATTGAAACGAGATGAGTTTTCAGACAACAGCAACATCGCTATAGTGGAGAAGCACCACGTGAACGTGTTAAAAGGTTGGTGCCTCCATAAAGTGTCTTACGCTGAGCATGTGCGCCGCATTTCTGTTGGAACATACAGTCTTTGTTGTGTGCATGCTGGCTGCCCAGTCCAAATGGTCCCCATTTTACTTGCAATGGAGGGGGAACATTCTACATCATGACCAGAATGGCATGGCGCAGTAGAAGTTACGCCACTGAAACTGGACAAGATCAGTACGGGAGTTCTGAGTGTTTGATTGTGGGTAAAGAAATAAGAGTTCGTGAACAAAAACGTTTGCTGAAAATGTGCACCAACAAGCAGACAGACTTGGACTCAAGTCAGACAAATGGGCAACTATACAATACAGCATCCTTTTGAAACATGGGACAGAAGTTGGATGATGGCTGCCCTACCTGAAGGAAGTCGGTGAATGTTGCGGGCAGGAGTTCGTCCATGAAACCGATGTCCTTGGCAAAGCGATTCAGGACGCGACCTAAGGGGAAGTAAGAGAGACAAAAATTGAACGACGTTTTACTGAAAAAGTTGCACATATCTTGCTCAAAGCAATGGTATTAATCCTCTGCTTTGATCCCAGTTGCTGGAAATTTTCCTGAAACAGAGAGCCGTTGATTTGTTTCACTGTGGCAAAAGGCTGAAGAGAAACTGCTAGGCAACAACTGCTTTTATTCTTTGGTTTGTTAAGTATATATGAAAAGAAATTCCGTTCGCTGGGCGTTTTGTCCAAAAAGGACACGCACTTAGCCGGAACTAAAATTTGTCAAGAGCGCAACCTACCGACAGGATTGGTGTCGAAGAACTGCATGGGCGCCCGGATGATGGAACGGAACATCTGGTTGTGGAGGCAGCTGGCGGCCGTGACAAAGATGTGGAAGAACAGGAAGCTCCGAATGAAGCATGTCACAAACGTGACGCTGCACATGATGGCGTAGGGCTGGATGTAGAAAGTCCGATTCTCAAACTGGACAAAGGAGTCGTCATACTGCATCGCCAGAAGTTTTCAAAGGAGGGAGGAATATATCAAACGAGAAGTACTTACTTGATGACAGAAATCGAGGATGAAAAGCTATCGAAGATTTTATATTAATACAGAATTTCCAATTTTGAGTATTTGATTCCTTTAACACCAGTTCCTTAAATCCAAAACTGCGTAAAATCTGGTCTGGATGGAGAAAATCAGCAGAACACTGACTCTATCCTACCTGCCTCATTAAATTAGCAAACCAAATAATCAACTCAGTGATTAAATCCTACCTGACTGGTTAGATTAACAAACTCAGTGATCAAAACCTACCTGACTGGTTAGATTAACAAACTCAGTGATCAAAACCTACCAGAATGGTTAGATTAACAAACTCAGTGTTCAAAACCTACCTGACTGGTTAGATTAACAAACTCAGTGATCAAAACCTACCTGACTGGTTAGATTAACAAACTTAACGATCAAAACCTCCCTGACTTGTTCGATTAACAAACTCATCGATCAAACCGACCTGACTGGTTAGATTAACAAACTCATCGATCAAACCGACCTGACTGGTTAGATTCTGTGCTGCCAGGTTCTGTTCCTCCGCGTACGCCCACTGTGATAGCCACCACTCACTCAATGAAAAGACAGCCTGAAAGACAGATGGACAATTTATCAATCTTTTCTACAAACATTCGAGGCTTAAAGTTCAGGCTTGGAAGCCATCCATGTCAAATTATTATCTGCCTTTGGTACTTAAAACAACTCTTGTGTTTCTCTTTTTTTTTTTTATTTTGTCTTCTAAGGAGAGGGGATGAGAGAGCATTTTCATGTCCAAAACTGGGTGTTTCACCGGGTAAGACTCAATTTTAATGTCAACAGACTGTATTTGGTCGTGTTGGCCGTCTTGATTTGAAAGTGACGTAAAACTTTTTGATTTTGAAACATAAAAATAACAGCGAGGATGTAAAACTTCATCTTTCATCCAAAATTTGTGAAAACACTGAAAAAAAAATCAAAAAAAAAAGTTGGGTCTAGGAACCCATCATAGTCTAGCACCATTCCATTTTAACAAATAACAATAAAAATAAGAGATTCAGGGAACAAGATCAATCATGGCTTCCTGTGCATAAGGTGTACTTATTCAATATATATATGTGTATATACAGTATACATAGAGTGCAAGGAACAACCACACATGTCTAGTACCTGTGCACCAAGGACCATTATCAACCAGAAAAGAAGGAGCAACACATTGGCACCAGCCTTGAAGTACCTAAGGTAAACACTAACTCCTACGGTGCCGACTGCTGTCTCCTCGGGCACGACATTTGGGGGCTCCTCAATCTGCAAATGAAAACAAGTCGTTTGAGAGGTCTGAGAGAGACGAAGGGAAAAGGAGAGTACAAATTCCATGCCCTCATAATGCTGAGCACTGAATATCACTGATTCTTTGAAGTCGTATGCCCATGCTCAAAGAATATCCGATTCCAAAAGACCCATGGATTTGTGCACATTCGGCTGAAAATTACTAGTCTCGGGTGAGTCACTGGACCACTGCGAGTAGGGCTTGTGTCCCGGATTTGTTCACATTCAGTTTAAAAGTAGTCACTGTTCACTGTATGCCAGGTGTGTCAGTCAACCACTGAGTGTGTGATGTGTCTTGGATTTTTGCACATTCCGTTGAAAAATAGTTGCACTCAAACCATAATAAATGCATATGCATAAAAGTGAATTTAGAGATGGATGGCACACTTCCACAGAGACCACAAGGCCTCTTTCTGGACACAGCTTGACCTCAGTGATGACTGGCTGAAGAGATCTGCTAGAATTTGCGACAGAACTCACATCAAAATCGGGTATGGAGGAGCAGAGGGAGGTCCTGGACATGACAGAGAGCTGTCTCTCCAGCCGGGGGAGCATCTCTTCCTCCACGTCTTCGTCGTAGTCCCTGTCTTCTGATTTCTTCCTCAGCAGGGCTGAGAAGTCTATGCCCTGTTCCTGGAGCTGCTGGTACGTTCCGTAGTCGGCTACTTTGCCCTGCAGACAGAATTATTACCCAACAAATCAGACCGTGACCAGTTCGCTTAAGTTAAACTCTAACTGTTCATTCAAATGATTGTACAAGGTATGATGAACCTTTTAAGTATTTTTTCTCTCTTTGCACGGCACAAAAATGAACGTAAACAAAAAAGTGGACATTTAAACATGCACGGTAAAGTTCGCCAGGGATCAGCTTTTGCGGAATCGAAGCAGGAACTCGTCTCAACGCCCCAGATTGGCTTCAGTGCATAATGGAATGGTGCGCAGATATGAGGTGTCCTGAACTGGCTCTTGTGAGGTGAACCATGTTTGAAATATGTGGCTACTGCTGGAAATCGCACGTTTGCTTAGGCAAGCCCCCCCCCAGCTAGTGTCTTTATGCATGTCCCAATAGACATGGGTAGGGTTTTCAGCCGAGGCTATTATACTCCGACAGATGTGCAAGCAACGCATCACTATCTACAATTCGGACAGTTCCCAAAGATGGACACTGAGACAAATACTTTTCTGCATCAGCAAATACAATGATGAGACATGCAATACAATGTAATCCAAGAACGAGAAAATGAAAAACTTCATTAGCCTTTGCACAAGCCGCAACGAAGCACACAGAAAGTATGAGAGTTTGATCACTGACATTTAACTTACCACCGGTCGAATTTGCCTGGTATTCAGGATACAGCCTGTTCACCGGTTACTCTGGAAAATTGACCGGTGGCTGTGAAATCACGGATCAAAATTCAGCTAAGAAAATCACAGATTGGCCAAGGCTGATCTAAGGAAAGGTTATTTGCCTACACCAATTTTTGACGACAAAAAAATGAGGAACCATGCAACTTCTACCTGTTTAAGGACAAGTATCTTGTCTGCCTTGTCAAGGAACTGCAGCTGGTGAGTCACCAGGATTCTTGGCTTCCTGCTCAAATAGTTCAAGATGCACCTTTGGAGGGGAAAAATAATGAGATTTGAAAAAAAGAGCTCAGGATGTTCACTTTCAAGGGCATAACTGACGCTGTACATGTCATGCACCTACTTTAAACTTGAAACAGGTTAGCAATGACTGTCTTAAATGTTTACTCTTTTGTCCGCCTACTGCTTGAAGTAACAGCAGTCCGGAATGAGACAGCAACACAGACTTACTTGCTAAAGAGGTGCCTCCCGACTGCTGGATCCACTGCGCTCAGGGGATCGTCCAACAGATACACATCAGCATCACTGTACACGGCCCGGGCCAGACTGACCCTTGCCCTCTGACCTCCGCTGAGGGTCACCCCGCGCTCGCCAACCAGCGTCTGATCACCGTCGGAAAGCAGCTCAATATCCTGCAACAACAAAAAATTTTTTTAACGTTTGGTGAGACTGAATATATAGCGGACAGCGAGCTCCAAGAAGACATGTTTTTACATCCTTGCTGTTGATGCTGCTTTTACGAATATGGAGACGAAACAGGTCATCACAGTTTTCACGAAGAGACAATCTGACCCCAAATCATGATTTTTTCAAGTTTCTGCTTTTTGCAAACTCAACTAAGCTATGCAATGCTTACAAGTTACAACTTAATGTAATAATTTTTTACCAATTCTACTGAAATCACCCAAATTACGGTGATGTCTGTGGGGTAATATTCAACTGAACTGCATTTTGGGTTTTCACGAAGAGACAATTTTGCCTTCCATGGATATAACATTGGCAAAAAGACGAAGAGACAATTTGACTCCAGAAATGTATACAAATGTAACAATGTTGCACCTGGCACGTGCTACAGCAAAAGTGTGTATTGTGTGTGCCATTTTCACAAAGAGACCAAAAGTCACACAAATTTAAGCATTTCATGAACAGACAATCTTGTTTGTTTACAAAATAAACAACTTTAATAAACTTCTAGAAATATTAGTTTTGTAGTTTTGTGTCATGTAAAACATCCCCTCTTTCATGGAGTAGCATTGGTGAAGTTAAAGGAACGCTAAATTCCAAGAAATTAAGCGTTTGAAAAAGAGACCAACTTCAAATGCGATTTTCTCTAAACCTATGTTTTGCAATCCAATGAGGAAATTGTCTCTCTGTGAAAACTGTAACGAGGTGTATCCAGGATTGCTGCAGTCTCAAGAAAAGCCTTTTTGCACTTGGAAGACACAAAGTATCTGGTAGAATGTGGTGTCTTGACTTCCGGGTTGTTTTAAGTTAATACTGGACAAAAGGAATCGGAATCGCTGGAGCCATTTTTGAGTTGGAAGCTAACAAGAACTGCACACGATGTACATTGATAGGAACTCTCATGATTTTGCATTCACACAACGTCCAGTTTTGCCAAGATGCAAAGCTATTCGTGAAACATCAAGTTAAAGAGCTGTTTGCAACTCCTAGTACACTAAAACCAAAACCAAAGCACTGCCTAATTTTTAATAAAAGCCTCATTTTGTTTAGACCCGGTCACATCTTTCTCACATCTTCCTTTTGGTTCCTAAGCAGCTGCAAGGCACTGCAAGCCGAACTAAACTTACCCTGGTGAGTGCGCATTGCCGGATGACTTGCCGGTACTTGGCTGGCTTGTACTCACTCCCGAAGAGGATGTTGTCCCTGAGTGAGCCAGTCAGAATCCAGGGTTGCTGAGCCGTGTAGCCAACCCGACCGCTCACGGCGTTGACTCCTGCAACGGTCGGAAGCTCTCCCAGCAGGGCCATCAACAGGGAAGACTGGAGGAGAGAAAGCCATCACAAATCGGGAAATGGCTCACAAATTCACGAAGACCATTGGCAGTTACAAGCACAACGTCATTAAGCCTCTCTCAGTCCACTCCCAATAAAGATTAAAAAACAACCATATGTCTGTTCTTAGCCCAAATTCTGAATCATCTTGGCTATCTATCCCCAGATGTCCACCATACCAAATATTTTAGATGGAATGTTAGGGATTTATGCAGAAAGGGAACCCTTTTATGCTGAAATGGGGCTTGTAAATTTTATGAAGACTATCAAATGTCAATTTTCGAACCTGCCGTTTGAGTGACATAAAAGGAACGTGAGTTTCAGTCAATCACTGAAACCCAGTATTTTAATATACTACCTTTGTACTAGATGTACTACCTTTTCCTTGAAGATTTATAAAGCAATATCTTCAAAGCTTAGAAATAAATTTGTTATTAATAACGAGTGTCACAGAGTGATTGTATGCTTCTTTTTTCCTCTGTCTGATTCAACTCGGCTCTTTTTCTTCAAATACACCTCCAATGCCCGACCAATGAAGCCCATAACTAAATGAAACACTGCCTCGTTACCTTGCCGCATCCCACTGGTCCTATGACAGCCAGCAACTCTCCGGGTTCAACACGGAAACTGATCCCTTCCAGAACGGCATTACTCATATCCTGTAATTATTTGGGCAAAAAGATCTTAATTTTATCTTTCAAATTCCCTTTTCAACCCCAAAACTGTAAAATGTCAAAAGGTTTCCAAGACCAATAAACCCCGACTGCATTTGATTTTGAGTAACTTTTTCGATTACTTTTCAATTTCTGTTTGTTATACCTTAGTCCAGGAACCTCTCAGCTTGTCAACTAAAATCCCTGAGGTGTGTGTTTCAGCGTTTAAGTCGAAGAGGAAGCGAGTCTTATTTTCCTGCACCAGAGTTTCCCCAGTGTGGTTCAGGAAGGCCGTACTGGGCGTGGGCGACTCCACGGACTGATCGGTACTGGCCGTCTGCTGTTGCGGGCAGTCACTGTCCTCTGCAGGCACTAATGAGGCACAGTCATCGTCCGCCGCTACATCGACATGGTTCAGTTGTATGGCCATCCCGTCGGGCACCTCACTGGGGGTGGAGGCATCAGTCATCGTGGTGTCCTGAACACCCAACTCTTCCATCAGCAAAAAATTCTGTGAGCAGAACGAAGAAACCCTGATCAGAGATTTCAAAAAAAGTTTCCCAAGACCACGAAGGCACTTGCTCAAATTTCTCCAGCCAAATAAAATCTACACAACTGTTTCATATTTAATCTGCATTCAAGAACGGATCAAGAACCAACTCTCTCTTGGGAGGAGAGCGAAATCTGGTTTTGAGGAGGCCAACAAATTTTGAAAAGTTTTTATATAACCTTGTATGACCTTTCCGTGGAGTGAGGCTCCATGTTGGGGTTTTTATATGCTATCTTTAAGGTGAAGAAAAGCAACACACCAATACAAACTTGACCTTCTCTCATTAATTTTCCACGAACAGTTTTTGGGGGTCCTTTCTTGGGCCCCCGTTGGCCCCACCCATGGCTTCATTAAATGTCAAGAATGTGGGAGGAAGGATGTTGGCTACACTAGGACCACGTCAGTATTGGCTGAGGCTGCGGATGAAACACATTTCTCAGGAAACGCTGCCTAGCTGCTTCGTACATTTCTTAGCGTCTAACATCTGTGGCTGAGCGACTTGGCTGTCTCTAACGAGGGGGTGTAGAGGGGAGGTCCTCATTTACTGGGTTTGGTCAAGGTATGAAACCATCACAACCTCTTCTTTGCGTAACATTTCTGAATTTTAGGGCATGCTGTGGTGAGTGGGGAATGTACAAGGTGATCACAGTGAATTGGTTCTGGAGTCGACGGGTGTTTAACAGGTGGCTGCCCTTACTTTGATCCGCCGCACTGACACGAGGCCCTCGGTGCCGTTCATGATGGCAAAGGGCACGAAGAGGGCCGAGCAGAGCCGGGCGGCGTAGAAGAGCGGGATGACGGCGTACACCTTGGAGGGCACCACGGCGTTGCCCAGGGCCGAGTAGACCAGGAAGGTGCAGAAGGTGATGAGGAGGGGCGCCACGAAGAAGAACGCCAGGGTGAAGGAGCGCAGGTAGGCGGCGTGCATGATCTTACGGATCTCCTTCCTGTCAGAAGACAAAGCGCGGCTTCAGGACGACTTCGATCAAAGGGGGGATTTTCAGCCACTGACACTGCCTCGAAAAGTATACTTCAATAGCAATGGTTCAGGAGACCACAACGTAGAAGATACAGGGCAGGAACTTCACGGAGGCATCAGAGGCAATTGCCTGGATGCCCCTGGTCTTTACCTCAATGCTTATTGAAATGTCCCCGTAGACAAGTTGATTTTCTAATACACGTGCCCTTTGCAAATGAGAAATTGGCTTGTCCTTTCAACAACAAAGTTCCTGCCCTGTAGAAATAAAACTTCTTTCGACCGAATCAAACCCTCATTAGTGGCCTACTACCTGTCTGACAATATGCACCTCGTAATTCTGACATTTGGGTTTGAAATCACACGTGAAGCATCATACGGCACCGATCTGCTCCATTTGTTGGAGGCGTGAATCGTGACTGAAGTTAGGTCATGAATTGTACAAAACAAGAGTGGTTAGTTCTCATTTGTCTTTTCCTGGATTTTAAAAATGAGTCAGTTGTAATTGGATTTTCAAAAGTTTTTAATTTTTTTTCTTCCATAGAGTGTTTGCAGATTTCACGGCATTGTTAAGACCTTTAAGGTGGAATCACACAAGGTTGTATTCGAGTTCATCACAAGTCATTTCACAAGGCCAGTTATATTAGTAACTTAATGAACAATGACAAAAGAATGCTTTTGTCACAGTTCATTTGAATAGCTTGTGAATTCGCTAAGCCGAGAAATGTACCATATAACGCATAGAGACTGTTTGTAACGTGAGATCCGGTTTGCTGGTCAAACATATGCGCTGCACAAACATCACATGGCAGAATATCACCTGGGTTTTGCTTGGCGCAAAGTTGATACACTGTGAGCAACATTTGCTCGCCCAGATAGCAATGTAAAACTAGGTCCTTGCAGTTACTGACCTTCGGGCTTCGGAGACCAGCTTCGCAAATGATGGCTCCCAGGCGTAGATTTTGATGACGCGCATCCCCGCTATCACCTCGTTCATGATGCGGATCCTGGCGTCTGACAGTAAGGCCGTCTTGGATCTGAAAGAGCAATGCACCAAAATTGGAAAGCAAAGTCAAGGGAGCCCTAGGGGCATCTTTTGATGAAACGCAGTCCCAACACTTTCTCCGCTGGACTGCATGTATTAAAAGTACAAGACTGAACCTTGTCCTCCTTGCAAGTGGCCAACGCTGTAGTCTCTTTGCAGAGTAATGGCTCCGTACACCCTAACTTCCATGTACTTTTTATAAGCAGGAACCTCTCCCACTTTTCCGTATTCCATCTTTCCTGACTCCTCCAAAAGAGTAGCCGATTCTCTCTACCCCAACTTTCTCAAGTAGCATCATGCCCTGTGCAACGTAATGGTGGCTCGACCCGACCTCCCGTAAACCTGAAAAATCCTACAAAAATTCTACATGGATTTTAAAGGATCTTGAAAGATTGTGGTTATACATCTTCCTTGACGATTCCCGAAATCCTCTTCGGTATGGAAACCCAACAGCCCACACTGCATACATTAAATTTCAAGAGGGACTATACCCAGGAGAAGCACCACGGCTGAGCTCAACATTCCTCGACTCTGAAAAATCTTGCCAAACTTTAAAAGATGTATTTTCAATGATCACTAAAAAGAATAGAATAAAGTTTTAGTGCAACACTCAAGACATTTTCCAAGATGCTACTCCAAATTTTTCTGGAAAAGCAAGGGCACATTCCTCTCCCTCAAAGCTTACAAAAGACATCTGGCCCCCATGTACAGTGTTAACGGTGGTTGGGATATCCCTTCCCTGACCCTACAAACTCCATCAACATTTTCAGGCAAGATGGGCATCGAGGGACCTTCCCCACCCACCTGAACCTGGAGAAGAGCTTGGCCATGTAGCCCTGCAGTGGGGCCAGGAGAATCAGGATGGGCATGCCTGCCAGACATGAGATGCCGATCTCCCGCCAGATGAGTGCCGTGACCAGGATCAGCTGGATCGGAGCAATCCAGAGGTAATGCAGGAAGATGAACGCCTAAATGCGGGAGAAAAGAGATGAGTTCTTTCTCTGGCACATGAACTTTACTTTAGCTGTGTATGAAAATCTCAATGAAATTGAACGATTTGGCCCTACAAGGGTTAATTAGCCTTTTGCGCGAATCTGGTATACTGAGTTCTTTAAATTCACGTGAACATAACAATTGGAATGCTCCATTCTAAAGACACATGTTGCTATACCTCATGATTCGGGGCAAGTGCTTGCTTAGTTACGTAAGACATTTCTTTGCACCAATGCATGTTTTCAATGGATAATAAGGGCACAAAGAAACCAGTCCATTCCAGAGGTGGTGGTCGCTACGCCAACTCTAGCACCGAATCACGAGGTATAGCAACAGTGTCTTCAGTCCGGGAAATTGAAATGGTTACTTTTATGTTCAATCAGACAACTTCTCGTTTTAATGCCATATTTTATTTTTCCAATAGAGTTGACTTTGTTTCATCAAAGGCCTTCAACAAAATGGCCCATTCTCTGGCTTGTTCTTTGCAATCGTAGTTTGTCTTGCTTGCTTTGCTGTACATTCCAATTTCAATGTTGTGAGGTATGGATGTAACACTCTCTCGAAATCTCAAGATAAAGTGACTTGGGGCAATTGTACAAAGTCTTTGTATGATCTCCTGCTTGAAAAACTATGGCATTTTCTCAGACTGGATTCTACTACGATAATCATCACTGCTATGTGCATTTTTTGTTTCAATAATATGATGGCAGCTTCATTTATCGCATCCAAAACAGTCTCAAGGACTTCGGGGAAAAATGCAGCAATTAATCTGATGACAAGTCAAGTTTCTGAAACGCTCCTCTTACCAGATCAAATCTGTTGACGTCGTTGGACAAGATATTCACTAGCTGGCCGATAGTGGTCTCTCCAAGAGCAAGGTTGCTGAGCCGTAACGCCTGAAAAGGTAGGCATGCAGCAAGTATTGTAAAGACAGGTCTCTACCGGGGCCTATGCTTGGATGACGAGCTCTTGAATATGTGTTTGCAGACACACATGACAAGGACTCAGCCTTTTTCCTTTTAATTATGGTCTTGGCTGGGTTGGCCTCAAATACTGTACTGCTCACAATAAATAGCCACAAGAAACACGCTCACCATGGCAACGTTGTTACCGTATACTCATAACACGGTATACTCCGTGTTATCACTATATGGATACTACCATACAGGGCTATGGATATGCTTTGGTGTCTGGGCAAAACCCACAATTAATGGGGGGTCAGGTTGGCGTAGTGGTTCTTTCCTCGCCTTCCACCTCCGAGGTCGGGGTTCGATTCCCGGCTCGATCCACACATGGATTGGGTTTTCAGTCCCTACCTAATTCCGTGGGTTTTACCCAGAATATTCCTCTGGGGTTTTCCTCCCACCTCTAAAACTGTAACTTCTTCTCTTTGTCTCCTCTCTACAGGTTTTTTCAGGCTTGCGAGCTACAGAGCCTACGGTGCTTTTGAGGAATCCTTGGTCTCATTTCCAGAAGTAAATAAATAAATAATAATAATAAAAAAACATCCCTGCAGCAAAGACCATCTTTGAAAGGATCTAAGGTCTGGCGTGTGACTTTTTCTGTTCCTGTTACACCTTACATGTACACATTATCACTGAAATTGATTTCAAACTATTTTTATTAGTTTGGCAGGTAACTGGCAGTACGCGTACTTATTCAATCTTGGAAATTACAGAATGAATTCTAAACAGTAAAAAAAAATCATCTGCCAGATTAACAGGGACGGGAAAAAAAATGGACCCAAATTTATAGAATGACTCACATACATGTACATGTAGCTGTTCCATGTTATCCTGCAACCAAGCAATGAACATGTGATTGCCGCTCATTTGGCCTGAGAAAAGTTAGCTTTTTTACGGTTTCTGATTCATTTTTGCATCCTAGGACTGGAAATAACGAGTCATCAGGCCAGGAAGTTCAGAGGAACATGGAGGGGGAGGGGGGGCTGGCAACTGTCTCGACGTCCCTGAACTCTGTCTCCATTGCCCAAGTTTCCGGGAACATGTTGATTTTCCTAATATACATGTAGGTGCCCTTTAGGGAGAGGAAATTTTGCCTCTCCCTTTGACGATACAGTTCCTAGTCTGATTATTGATTGACGGAGATGAGTAATACTATAGCACGCCCAGTCAACTTCTTGATCAGTATTGAAAACAGCTGCTTGCTGGCAAACACTTGATACCACATGGTACCACAAACCTTTCTTTATTACCCAAGTGATATTTGTGTTGTAACCAAGTTTGGTTACTCAACAACAATAATTATTTCAGTACACAAACACTGTCAGAAGTACTAGGAGTTGAGTACTTTTCTAACACTCCAGGTCATTATTTCAGTACATAAATACTACTATCAGAAGGACTTGGTGCAGTTGAGTACTTTTTCTAGTACTTCACATCAATATTACAGCACATAAATACTATGAAAAGTACTTTCACGACTCAGAGTGTGAGAAAAAGGAACAACAAAGTCTTGTTATTAACTTAGGAGCATGAGGCTGTTACTAAATCTCGGGTACTTGTGACATACTTGTGAGTACTTGTGAAGCACTCAACTTCACACGACCACAGTTTGACCACAAAGAACCTAAGTGAAGTCCTTAAGGCTGGATTAAATTGCCCGTTGGCATGCGTGCATCACCACACGTTTCACAATGCTGGTACGTGCAAGTATTTGATTAAAAAAAAGCATGTTCAAGCTAAGCTGCGCTCATCATCAGCACATCCATGTACGAGTACTGGTGATTCGAGCATTCAAAGAGAGGAGCACTCTCTTTGCAGACCCTAGAATTTTACTGTAGGCCCCTGGATTTTTTGCCAGGACCCTGGCACAGTGCCAAATGCTGCCTGACCAGTAATAACCAAGTCCGAGCAGTCATCACCTTCCTGTAGATGAGGCCGGAGCAGGCCACACGGATCCGCATGCCGTAGCGTGCCACGCCAAAGAAGGCCACGTGGTGACACACCATGGTCATTGATGCGGCCAAGCAGACGCCAGCAGCCAGTAGGTAGGCCTGGCCGGTGGGTACCTGGTCCGTGGAGAAGTAGAGGACCAAACGGCTCATCATCAACGGCTGCACCACTTTGAAGACGCACTCCTGTAACCACAACATGTAAGACAAAAAGAAAGCAGCTCATCATCAACGGCTGCACCACTTTGAAGACGCACTCCTGTAACCACAACATCATGTAAGACAAAAAGAAAGTTTTTTTTGGTAATTGTTTTTATTTGTTTCGCAGAGAAAAAGTAGTAGGATAAACCCACAAAAGTGTCCTCTTTTTGAGATGATATATCTTTGTTTTATTACCGGTGCGTCACATTTGTTTAGGGCAAGTCTGCAAGAAAAGTAGAAATCAATAGGGCCGATAGGAATCTCTGTTTCAGCCAGCAGCTGAAAAAGCCATTGCTTTCCTTATGGCATTTTTTTTTCTTTTCCATTCTCAGACTTTCTCCAGAGTTTGTACACATCTTTTTGTCCCACAGTTCGGTAGTTTCATACATCTGATCGACTTCAAACTTGGCAGACCTTCAGTCAATCATCCAAGGGTGGTCCTGGAACACATTTGTCATGATGATGTCATCACGTGATTTAATTTTGAATATTTACTTTTTGACCATAGGGTTTGGACATGTTTTTCTACAACACACTAATGAACGAGTACTCCTCAATTTCGGCTCAAGAGCACTATGAGAACGAAAGAGAAATTGTACGTTTTAATCCCTGTTATTCAATTTGAAATACGTGTATGCCCCAAGAGTCAAAATATCAAGTCATATTTCAAAAAAACTTTTAGTTTAAGTGCAAATCATGTGACATGAACTTAAAGCAGCAGTTTTTCTGCATGTGTTTTTAGCCCATTGACAGTGTACGTGTTTTCAAGCCACCATTTTGGTAACTTAGAGATGTTTGATCGTCATCAAAGTGATAGCCAACAAAGACCCTGATACAAGAATTATTCCAAATGAATGATGTCATGATGACATCATCATCTGGTTTCTTTCAGCCCATTGACTTTGTCCACGTTTTAAAGCCACCATTTTGGTAACTGTGAAATCTTTGGTTGGTGTAAAAGTTACAGTCAACAAAGACCCTAACAAAAGACTTTGCTTTATTTATGACCTCATGATAATGTCATCGCCTATTTTTAAAGTTATTTCTGGATATTCAATTTTCCCCTTTAGGTTTTGTACACGTTTTTCAACAGCCAGTCTTCGGTACTCTGGTCAATCTACGTGTAACTTATTCCATTTATGTACACTCGTAGTCCACCATGGAGAGAGGGTTCCAGGACAAAAATTGTCAAAATGACATCATCAAGAGGTCATGTGACATGAGATTAAAGGTCAATCTACGTGTAACTTATTCCATTTATGTACATTCGTAGTCCACCATGGAGAGAGGGTCCCAGGACCAAAATTCTCAAAATGACATCAGGGGTCACGTGACATGAGATTAAAGCTGCAGTTTTTGTCCACAGGTTTTGTACACGTTTTTCTACTAAACACTTTCACTGATCATAATGAGTCAGTAGTCCTTAACTTCCGCTTAAGAGAAACTATGAGAAGAAAGGAGAAATTGCATTTTTCTGCCAAGTTATTCAATTTCAAATATACCCTAGAGTCAGAATACCAAGTAATATTTCAAAAAGAATTTCAGTTTAAAAGCAAATCGGATGACATGAAGAGAAGTAGTGTTTCTGCGTGTGTTTCTAGCCCATTGACTCTGTACATGTTTTCCAGCAACCATTTTGGTAACTTCGCGATTTTCATAGACATGCCGAAATGGCTTTTTTTTGTACATGCACGATCGGCCTTGCACAGAAAGACCAATATCGCTGCTCCAAACAGGATTTTTCTTACAGTGAAGGCACATCCTTTAACATGTATAAGGCCTGATATTTCCTAAAGACCCACTGGGTTGAAATTTTGAAGACAACTACAAAGGGAAGCATTATACAAGCAAATTGGAATCACGAAATGATGACATCATCAGCTGTTAAGTCATGTGGCATTAAAGGTGCACTCTTCAAAGCAAAATATCCTTTGAACTACATACATGTACATGTACCAGTATGTGTGATGATTTCTTTAAACATTATCAATGTACAGCTCTCATCACTTACAGACTCATTATTCAAAGCTTTATTTCAATACATTTCACATCAAATGGAAACACCATTACTTAGATGGAAAAAGAACCGAGAAGAATAAACGCCGAAACAGCTGCGTTCGTCCAGAGGACGAACATGCCTCTAGTTTCATTCAGAATTTATTACAAGGGCTGCCAGTCACCTTCCATGTATGACAATACCACACTAATTTTTTTTTTATACCACTTACCAGCAACTTTATAAATTTCAGGGTACATAATGTACATGTGCAGTCAGACACGGACCATTTAACTTTGCTCAAAGTTGGTTCAGTGCGTGTTACGACCAGAAAAGCAGAAATTAAATTGGATTATGTACCACTTTCTCTATTAATAAAACATATATTCCTGTCTACCACTTTGTTTTCTTGTAATATTTTAAGTCAGGGTAAATGCTTTCTAAAAGTATGCTGCTCAAGATATTTCATCCTATACATTCTGAGAAAAGTGTACCACGAAATTGGGGAATTTTGCCTCTTTAAAACTTTGTTTCTCCTTGAATTGATAAATGAAGAAGACTTTTTTGTCAAAACGAATAGATTTAAGCACCGCGTCGGCCCGTCGTCTCGGCATAACCACGGCTGCACTGTACATGCTGCAACGCGCGTCATGTGGTCGTGAGTTTTTTCGAGAAAGTCGAGAGTGCCTGCGGGGGTAATAACAATCCGTAACATGCATGGAACCAAGGGCGCACATGTGTTTGCACTGGGGCCGCTCGCGGTTGCACATCCCTGGGTAAATGGTCCGTGGGTAAGGTTACTTTTACATGTAAAGGAGAAAAAGAGAATTGTGCCGCTTGTTTATGTACACATAGAGCATGAATTAGTATTGTTTTCCAATACATTTGAGCTGACTGCAGTCCAAGTCGTGTTTTTTTTTTGTCTTTTGCCGTCACTGAAATATGGCAGAGAGAGGCTGCATGAAACACTGAACAGGTGTTCGTCAATCTGCGTACATGTAGCTAAGTGCTACTGTAATGTCTCATCAAATCACCTGTGAATAATGTCTGCTCGATAGCGACGAGGCTGAATGGTTCCCAGCAGCTGTTAACTGTTTGGGTGAGGATTAACTCAACATGATGGACTGCAACTCGATGGAATTCATTCGACCATTTTGAGACTCGGTGTGCTTACTTTAAAAAAAAAAAATGACGACAGCGTGCACGTTTTGGCCGGCGTCGCGGGCGGTGGTTTGCGACTGGTTAGGAAGTGTTTTTTGGGGGGGAGGGGAGAGATGGAAAAGATGGGGGGCTGTACCTCAAAGAAGGCAGGAACGCCCAGCACCATGTAGCCCCAGCCAAATGTTCTCCATATTGCGCGGCGTAGTGACGGCCTCTCACCCGTCCTCTTGTTCTTCTCAAGCTCCAGCTGCCATTCCCTGCAGAGGGGAAAATGAGAAATATACTGGGGGACTGGAAGTACCCTCACTTTTGTCTCATTAACCCCCCCCCCAAAAAAAAAATCCCCGAAATTAAGGGATGTAGCTTGGCCAACTTGTCTTCTGAGGATGTGCAAAGCCGGCAACAATGTTTCTGCAATAGTGGTAATTACCCGTCCCCTGGTAATACCCCAAAAGTGTTTCAAAAACCCCGAAAACATATATTTTTGGAGACATTGACATTTAAAATACCTATCCAGCGCTTCCACCAACACCCTGGTGGAGTCCTGGGGTAGGACGTCATACAAGTCGTCATCTTCAAGCGGTTTTCTGTAGCCCACTCTGAAGAACTTGAACATCCAGCTAGAGTACATTTCAAAACAGCAGAGAAATAAATAAATAAATAAATAAACATGGTAGCAAGGCAAGGAGAGGATTAATATTCATGATCACCGGGTTAAATTGTACAAAATCTCCAATTTTGTGTACATGTGCTTCCCTTTTTTCCAAACTGTCTTTCACATCTAGCCGCAAATTACACAGGCAAATTTTGCTCTCATTATGTTGAGGCAGTGCAAATGCTATTCCGGAGCAGTAGGGAGGATTTCACATACACGTAAAATCTAAGCAGAAATTTATACATAGCTAAGCATTTAAAACAACACAAGGTCTCACCAGCCTTGACATAATTATCATTATTTCTCCAACCAGAGGAATTTGGAGGACTGAGGACAGTTCAAAGGGGGTAAAACTTTTTACATGGCGTCTGAGTTTCCCCCCAAAAAATAGCATGTTCATGTACTATGACACTACCAGCCCTCGAGAAAAAAAAGTCCCTTTCCTTTTTTGGCCAGGATGCTGTCAGCACAATCCCCAATCCTCCACTTTCCACTCTTTGTGAAAGAATTTTCAAGCAACGTCGAAGCCCCATGTGAAGTATTTGTTAGAGGCTGTGCTCTTTCCCAGTCCTGCTAAATCCTTCACCCAAACCTTGCGGCATGCATGTCAAGTACTGATGAAGGATCCTTCAGAGGATTAGGACACAGGTAAAGCTTGGTTTTATGAAGCCAAAGTAGCCAAAACATCCGCTTTTATTAGACAGTTCCAGATAGGAAATGACTTCAGGCATTACTGCATGGACTCTACAGACATGTTACGTGTACAGGACAAATGCATGTGAACATGTATGCACAACGTACTAAGACCAACCAATATGAACATGGTGCAGTGTTCATGAAACAAATGGATACCCCACTAATGCAGGTTTTTTTTTTCAAAAGTCCTTTATTTTCCCGAGAAAAAAGATGACAGTTGTCCTCTGTGGGGAACTTTCCCCCCCCCAAGAACCTGGCTCAGGAAGTAAAGCATGCCTTTAATACTGAAGGAAATGATGTCATCAAATTAAAGGCTTACAGCAAAGTGAGTAATATACATGTACATGTATGTGCACTAGTGACTTTGCGACCTGTCACGTACGCACATGTACACTTACCAAACAATGCGCAATGCAGATTGATTTCTTCAGAATTACACATGTAAAGATCCGGCTGTAACACTATCCGGCTGTAACACTATTCGCATGAAACTGTTTCACTATTGTCTCAATTGTATACTACATGTACATACATGAACACATACAATTTTGTGGGGGTTAAGCTTTTATTCTTGACAACTGAATTTCCAGAATATCTTCCCTGACAAAGCCTGCTGGTGAAAACATTCACAAATTTATCCTGAAGTACATGTAGATGGGGGAAATTATCCTACAGGGCTTGAATTACTTTTTCTGCTGTGTTAGTTTTCTGTGGATGGTATGAGTTGTTGAGACCTGTCCCTCAATATTGCCACCCCACTGTGACTTGGTCGTGTTTCCAACTTAGAGCTGAACCCATTTTTGAAATCAATTTGGAGGTTAAAATCAATGACTTTGAAAGGGAGAGAAATTTGGTTGTGGGGAAAGAAAACTGCATTCCAAAAGCCTACTTCAAGATGTCTGGAGTGAATTCATGGTAGCTGAAAAAGTGCATGTCCCAAACAAATACAGTCCAAAATACGACTCCCCTACCAGGTTTATTGACTGACTTTTTGTAGTGTGCGATCTTGCTGAGACTTGGGGAGTAAAATCATCAATTAGGACCAAACATCAGCGGGACGTCCTGTCCCACCCTTCAACTAGGGGACAAACATTCTTTTTTGGTTAGAACTGCTTTTATGGGAATTTGGCACAGAGTCATTCTATAGTTTCGATTATTCAACTATTTGAATTGACGCCGACTTACATTACTCTGACTGCAGCACGTGAGCCTTTTCCTCTACACTTACTAACCACACTTCCATGTACTTCCTTGTTTCACTGATTAGAACCACTGTTTTGGCCAGTTTAAAGGGTAGCTGCAATCAATGTTTTTGACTACTGTATAAACCTGTAAAATGTACCTTTATGCCTCTGTAAAACCTATTTCCATTTTTGGTTTCACTATTTAAAAGGGTGTTTTAATGCCTTGATGATTTTTATGCTAATGATACTTCCATATAACAAAACTGTGATGTCATCTCAGGAAGAAGTCTCAATGTTATTTTGGTTTGTACAAAAAAAATCCTGTGTTTTTGTGGATTTTCCTAGACTAAGTTTTCTCTTCTTTGCTGAATGTTATTAATGTACATATCAATAACCACCAATCCCTCTCTCAGAAACGTTATCAGTTAATAAATTCTGGGTTCACAATTTGAACAGAAATACCTATGCACTGAACCATGTCTTCCCTAGATGACTTCACAGCAACAGCGCCCTCTGTTGTCCGGGAAAACATGGATGATTTGATTGTTTAAAAGTGTGCACTTTTCAGTGCATTTAACCAAATGAAATAGGAGTGTGGAAGAGTTTTCATACACTGAAGAAAGTAAAAAGATGCTGAAAAACTGTGTTGAAGAAAACTTCATTGCAGCCGCACTTAAACAATTTTTTTGCATGCATGATGCAACACATGTATTGTGCAAGTACATCGTGATTACGTTACATCATGGAGAGAAGGGATTTTTATGGGTCCATGATTTCATCACGGCCTTGCATATGAAATACAGCAAGAAAAGTTGCTTAGCAGGTTAACTATGCTACAAAAATACATGTATGAAAATATAGTCAAGAGAACCGATAAGTGTTTAAAGTTGGTGGGATGCAGGAAGAAATTTCCTGCAATGGTCAGATCTAGACTAACATCCTGACATGCCAGCAGCCTACATGTGTATGTGGCTACTTGTAGTTCATTACTGTTCAGACGATCTGACCCCAGAACTGAATAAACATTCAAAGAGAGCAAAATGTCTATTTAGTTTTTTCTTGAAAACCTTTCACTTTTAAGACTGGCTGTTATTTAGCACTGCCAATGAGTTGGAATGGGGGAATCACAAATGTTCCGCATAATGTGAAAAGCCCTGGTGTCCCTGTACACAGACCTGTGCTTGTCTGAAACAAAAGTCGGAAACAAGTGTTTTCTACATGTAAGTCAATGCTTCTGAATTTTATTAGATAAATTCCATGTTTTCATTGTTTTTATCACATGCTGACGGCTGTTATAACATTTAAGGGAAACAGTGTTGTCCGTTCATGGAACTCTTTCCGAATTATAATGAAAACTGCATCTGGAGATATCCCATACACATTACGCATGATACAGTCCCGACACTCAAACTATCAATACATACCTGTGTCGACATTTATTCCTTTTATTTGTATAAAAATATCATACCTATACAACAATAATAATAATATTATACATTTATTTTTTATTGGTAAATTTTTACTGTGTGTGAAACAGAAAAAAGGGCAAACCAATTCATACAATACATGTTGTGCACTAACCTGGCCCCCCCTTTTTGGGCCACGTCCTTGTCCGTAACAATTCTACCCGAGCAGCCTAGGCTACGTTGTGTCTTAGTACATTTGCAAACAGGTACCGTACGCATGAGTCATGTTTTTGAGCTCTTTTCCAGTGATCTTACCAAAAGAATATTTTCGAGATGATATTGGCCCTCGACAGTGGATGCTTGCGTGTGGCATCCGCTGCTTTTATTTGGATCTCCGGTTCAGCACCATCGCTGGATTCAGCGTCCGGGTACTCTTCCTGCGTTAGTCCGTGGGAGTCATCACCTGTGGCGCAGGCAGTGCGTTCACCCTTCTCGTCCGCCATGCCCGCCTCAGCACGCTCACTGCTGGTACTGGTAGCTGGTAACGGCGTGCACATGCTGTTGTCCTCATCGTGTTGTGGAACGTATGTGGACTCTTTCCTTATCTGATTCAATTTCTTCTTTTGTGGCATTGTTGTGGACTTTGCCGCTGGGTTTGTTTACTTGACCAGTGAAGTTGACAAAGGCCTGACTCGGATTACCCCAGTGCAGTGCAAGCCGACGACGAATGAACTGTCACACAGTTCTGGTACAATATGCACAATGCAACAACGTGCACTACACTACCCTGCTTAGAAGGTTGAAGCTTATTATCATAGTGTAACTCCAACCTCGATCCCAAAACCCCAGTGCTCAAGGACACCGTAGAATCTGCTATGTCATCGTGACAGCTACAGATACATCACAAACAGTTACAACTTCATTTAAATTCATTATAGAAAACCGAAATAAAATAAAGTGATTGACACAATGCTAGAGGAGTATATAAAGGAGATAACTTCACCCAAAGGACATAAATTCCGGAGGTGTGGGGCATAGGCCTATTTGAAAATGTTTGACCCGAGAGATTATTATTATTTTGTTCAACCCCCCCACACCCGTTACCGTGATTTTTTTCATATTTCGTAAGTAACCAAAACTGCACGGAGGTCGTGGTTTATATCTATGCATCGCCACAAAATGGATAGCAGGCGTGCAGCACCCCCTTAAAGTGATGTTGATGTCCACTCCCGTGTTCCGCCCCGCCCCAGCCCGCTCACAAATTTTCGCGGCGGGGCAGATGTTTATGGACGCCGGTGTCAAACAAAAAGAGTGATGCTAAACATGCAAATTCGTAATAACCAACACCACTTACTTCAGCTTGACAGAATGAGCATTAAGTTTCATTTTTCAAATATCCTTATTTCGGCCTACCGAACCGAGGATTTTTGTATACCCCGCGGATTCTATCAGTTTCAGTCAGTACGGTTCCCGCCGCACTATCAGGATACAATCCACCATTTCAAGCCCCATTAAACTTGAAAACAGTGTAAACAGGGCCAAATAACATGCACAGCAACATTCCTGAGATTTCTGAAACACAAGTTAAATTATTGTCTGGTCCCTAATCTTCCAATTTCTTTTCAATTTTTTTGTGGGTTAACTAGTTACATCTTTAATTATTCCCGCAAAACAATCGCCCCCGAAAAGTGATTTTTCCGAAGTCTGATTGCACCCATTTTTCAAGTGGCAACTCTTAACTTCCTCGCGGGCACTTTTGACCATTTTTCAATCGTAGTTTTTAGCTATTCTGCTTTCATATGAAAGCTTAAAAGCCCAGGGAGTTTATTCCGGCCACGATTTACACAATCTCACCATTTGGGGGGCTGAACAATCTCCTTTCTCAAAAGAACGGGGCACTGTTTTAATGCTAATGAGCTGGCCAGAACAAGCATCGATACAACCGAACTAACTGCTCCAAGTTCTGTATTATCCTCTTTCTTTGATATTTGGATATTCGGGACTTTTGTTTCGAACCTTTTTTGAAATCCTTTATTGGTTCTTTAACGATCGAGAGTATTTCTTCATCCTGGACCCCCGATGCCCTCTAAAACACTCTTTCCAACATAGGCCGACATGTTTTATGGCTTTTCCTCTTCCTGCCCACCAGAAACCAATTACAGTGTATCAAACTATCATATTTCAGCAGATTAAGCTCCATCGTTCTCAGTATTTATTATAATCCTATGTGCAATACCTTGAAAATTATGGTTATCATTATTCGATGTAGGCCCTACTGTTCATATTAATGTTATTGTCTAAATTGGTTATTCTATTCTATTCTATTCTATTCTATTCTATTCTATTCTATTCTATTCTATTCTATTCTGTTCTGTTCTGTTCTGTTCTGTTCTGTTCTGTTCTGTTCTGTTCTGTTCTGTTCTGTTCTGTTCTGTTCTGTTCTGTTCTGTTCTGTTCTGTTCTGTTCTGTTCTGTTCTGTTCTGTTCTATTCTTTTTATTGGATTGGGGTTGGAGTGGGAGTGGAAGTGGAGTGGAAGACGTTTATCATGTAAATTTACTTTGTACCTGAAACGATCTGTTTACTTTGATAGCCTTTTGACAGAAACTAGTTTATTATAGGCAGTCCGGCAGGAGCTATTTTTTGTTCTACTGTGCTGCTTGTAAGACAAAGCGCAGATTAATTATAAAGGGAAATGGATCATGGTTCTTCAGATTTCCCAAGTGCAGAAAGCAGCGAATCGAATGGAAAGTCCAGAAGTTGACGAGATGAGAGACGTAATTGTTCTCGGGACGCCCAGATCACGCGGTTAATATAAATTGTAAGCAGTCTGCATCGTACGTTTGCGCCACCGGATTCAAATTGGGCGCCCTCTGTAGCTCTGCGGGTACAGTACATTGACTCTAGTCATGGTCTAATGATAATTTTCTGCCGAGCTTATTAGTATGGTCATATGGAAATTCCCCCTCCCCCCACACACAGAGTTTCTGTTGAGAAGGGAAATTGTTTGGCCATCAGAACAGTGGGATTGTCATCATTTGCCGGGATAAACTCTTTCGTTTGTGTAAAATTACTCATGGGAAACAGCGCCCTCTTGTTGGGGGAAAGCACCAGTTTAGGGGAATCCCCAAATGAGAAATAACCGATAACGCCTTCCCGCTTTTAAACTGTGCGATTCGCGTGCAGGGGGTTGACCTTCGGTTTCCTTGCTCTATGGCTGGAACATTGCGTCATTCTTGCTCTGTTTTTGGTGAACACAGGTTGATTACATCGTTCAAAGAAACGTTATGTGGGAGTTTTCGCGATCTTCAGTCGAGGACGGAGTGATTCTGGTGTTGTATGGTTCTCCTGTTCGTGGAAGATACGTCGTGAAGGTCAACGCATTACCGGATAGAAAAGTGGAGGTGTGTGCATGTAGTAATGTTTTTATATACACTGTACATAGGACTAGTCAAGTAGTGTACTCCTGCTCGAAAGCTTCAGCACCATTACAAATACAATACGGTCACTGCCGACTACGATTATGCTCGTGGTCACAGGTGCACCGGATTCTGCCACTCGAGTATACTCTTAGGAAATGAAAGGCTATTTTAATGTAAATTGTGGGTAAATTTGAATGGGTTTAGCGTCACGGGCAACTCGCCGCACGTACATCAGCCCCACTAGTGTGGCACGGACTACTCCTGAAGGGTAAATCGGGAGTGATCCGTGCCGCACTAGTGGGGCTACAGGTACATGTACATGACGTAGGCCTGACAACAGAACACAAAAGTGACGGTCGGGCATGCATCGTGCCGCCAAACCTTCACACCGATCTCTGTGTCATCAGGAAAATCATGGATGCACATCCTTTCTTTTGGCTAAACGGCACTAGTTTTATCCGGTTTAGACAGGTTTTTTCTTCCTTGCGTATTAAAAGCGCCGTGTTTACTACGCGGTGCTGTACGATTTTTGGTTCACACACTGTATTAGACTGGTCCGTATATGCGTAATGCACACAAGTTAATCTACAGAAGGGGGCCTACTGTGCATTGTACATCATAGATCGCATGTTTCCGAGGGAAATTACTAACTGCGCATGTCCCATTTTTAGGGTCATTTGCATACGTAATGAGGGCCATGGGAATTTATGCCTGGTAAACAGCTGCTTCATTTCATGAAATTTACGTCTTATTTCCACCTTTTGGAAATAAAAATTCCTGCCCAAAATATTTTCATGGTGAGATAAGGACTTTTCCTAAAGTGTTTTATGAAAATAAAATTGAGAAATAGCACCAGAATGGTCAAAACTAATGATTTTGGGAAAAGCTTTTTTCGTAAGCGGTAGTTTGTTTACGTTTTGATGCGATTTTTGAAGACTCGAAACAAAGAATTCGAAGTTGTCCTGAAGTTTTCAAAAGTGGGTTGCAGTGGAGAAACTGGTGCGAAGGTTTCAGATTTGCTAACGGTTTTCCGCTAGATTTTTTTTCTCTTCCCGACCGGACGCGTTTGCATATTCCGTTCTTCCCGCATAATCTTACGGCCTTGCGAGCGTAAAAATTCAGTGACTCGGGCCGGAACGAAAGACGAACACCAAAGTACAGTAAGATAACATAAAGTTTATTATTAAAACCGAGGTCTATCTGTCTTATAAAATTGCCGGGAATACGTTGAAATTAACAGTAAATATACGAGTTTTACGTGTACTTTATACATGCATGAACCGTATGAACATGCACGCCGCGGTACGTGTGTAACAGGCCGCAGTTTACCGTGACGGTACATGGCTGGATCGTTTTTGTGCGTGTAAAACACAAATAGATTGCGCCGCGCAGAAGTAATAAATGTAACTCATGAAAGTCGAACAAAAAAATCTAGCTGCATAGAACTGATTGTACTGTGTAGTTGAGATTCTGGCCCATCGTAGAGACTTTCTCACTGTTCAGGGAAAACTTCTAAAATTGAGAAATCTAGTGGGAAAAAGACCAAATGATCTATTGAAAATGGAAATATTGTATCATCTAAGCAACCACTCTGAGGCTACATTTCATATTTATGTAGCATTTCTTTTTATGGGTATGTAGTGTTTCATTCGGATTAAGCCGGCTAGAGCACATACAGAGAGTTTCAATGTGATCGTTTGTTAACTTTGTGCAAACAAAGTCTTCAAAACGAAAAGGCTCTACAGAGAGGATTGGCAAGTTGATAAGGACAATTCCGTATGGTTAACGAGGGTCCGGTCAAGTAACCGCCGCGCACGGTCGAAATCGTTAATTTCCACACGTCGAAGGGGGTAAAACCTACGTGGCGTGCATTTAGTTTGTGAATTCGCGCATGCGCAGTAGTAACATAGTATGGTCGTCGGCCTGAAAACTAATAGGTCTATTCTAGCAGACGACGCATGTCGGTGAGGGATTTGTCCGGCCATTTCCCTTGAAGACCTCGTGTGTAAATAAATAATTTCCCATAATCTATGGAATGGTGATATATTTTAGCTTCTGATAAGAAAGATCTCCGGAAACTAATCAAAGAAGTAGAAAACGTCAATTTTACGAAAAAGGATAATTATGAAAAATTATCGTTTTTTAAGCCAAATTCATGTCTAATTTTCACAATTTTGCCTTGTTTACCTTCAAATAACTTTGATGCCACGTGAAAGACTAGTAAATCTAATGATTAAAAAAGTTTATTACTTCTAGGTAGAAAACGTTTTTATGAACTTCACTTCGTTTTTCCTTGGGACCCATTTTCGTGCCCAATTTTCAAGATCAAGAGCCATTTGTCTGAAACGAGGTTCCTTTTTCATGCGGATTCACCCCCCAGGCCAACATGGCCGGGGAGCGGTAAAAAATGAGATGTCCTGATTATGGGCATGACTGCATACACGTACACGCACACACACCTGGGGACGAGTACGTTTCGGGACGAGTTGACTTTTATTGCATTGCAATACGTACAACGACATTAAACGTTCACGTGAACATAACAAACAACTCATTGTTCTCCAGATATTGTGAACTGTCCTCATACCAGCAAAAAGCGTGGAGAGATGGGCTCTGATTATCAACTTTTTGACACCCAGACCGTCCCAAAACTTGATTTCTGGCTTTGAAGCACACTTCGTCTTTCATCATTTACACGCATGTTCCTTTTAAGAACCTTGGAAAGTACGTCCCCAGATGCCGTGGACCACAGTTCCATTGAAAATTTCAGGTGGGCCGAGAAAATGCACTGGCGTTAAGAACCCCTGTCATGTAGTCAAAATGTCGGTTCACAAGTTTGGCTTACTGACCGTCTCTCTGTTGAAATTAGCTTTTAATTCCTGTCTTTTGTCAATTGCCAGATCTGCTTTGACGATGGAACCACCATGGAACTTCCCCTGGCTGACTACAGCAATGCTGGATGTTTTGCCGACAAACTGAGAGCCGACATGGGGGCGCTTGAGTTCGTTCATGAGTTCGAGCACTTGTTGTCTCCCCTCAGCTTGGTTCCTCCGGTGCAAGGTAAAAATGCCTTGTGCACCCATTGCAGGATCCTGACATTCTCCACTGACCTGGCTTAGTCTATCAATAAAGTGGGGCATAGCCAACACTACCATGAATAAAATAATATTGGCGAGCAATAAACGTTGTGAAATCGTATTTGAAATTAAAAACATAAAAAGAACCGTAGCAGGCCTAATTAAAAAAAACCCACATATTAACAGGGGAAAGACAGAATAGTTTAAGGAGAATGCAGTGACATAAGCCATTCATTAAGGAGCAGTCTAATTACCCCGACATGTAGATTGCCTTTACAAACTAGTCTGGTAAACTCTTGACACTTTGTTGAATTACGTACATTTTATATTCAGTGCTGCTGGATCACTGTCCCCAACATTTGGTCGTGCCCAAAGTTGGCACTGGGTGAAGTTGGGGCGCTGGACAGTTTCCTGACCAGATAAGTGGAACCTGATTCAAAAGGGTTCTCTGTTGTGCCTGGTTGGTCCACTTCAAGACCCAGTAAACCCCAACTCCACCTGGCACAACAGAAAGATACGAGTCCTGCCTAGGATAACCAGTGTACTGTGCCTCTGCCATTTCCCTACCCTCATAAAGAGGCTCGTTACGTTCCTCGACATCCTTTGTGTATACCCTGTGGAACAAAAGATGGCAGCCATGCAAGCCCTGTATATCCCCTCCTGTTTACCGAGAGGCCCCAACAAGACACACCACGGGCCTCAATCATCTCACAAAGTTGCATCTAGTAACCTATTGTGATTATTGTTGGGACAATTTTTACCGACCCCTTTTTCGCTTGCCATTGAGACATGGTCCTTTCTGGGTTTTGCCTTAATTAATGTAGAAACCGAAAGACCATCCACTTCAACTGAATCCACCACGTCTGCTCAACTATTAAATGCAAATGCAGGTGGAGTGACTAATGGGTCTGACCCGATTCAGCCAACTCCAGACTCGGAGGCTGAAATTGGTGGAGGTATGTTAGACGTTGTAACTCCAAACCTCAAGCACCGTGAAGAGATATGCCGTCCCTATTTAAACTATCCGAGCAAACCCTAAAACATTTCAGGGAAAAAAGACCTGGGGCCTGCATAGTGAGTGAGCCCTTTTGCCAGTGTAGCATTATGACATTCTAGTCAAATTGATTTGATGAGTATTACGTTTGAGTTGGAGAATAGGCCAAGTTCTGATTTTTTTTCATAGAAACCCAAAGCCCAGTCAAGTCAACTGCATCCGACACATCTACTCAATCATCTGATTTGAAGCCAGGCGAAGCACCTGCCGGAGCTGACACCAAGCAGCAAAATCCAGACGGTAAAGGCGGAGGTATGTTGGACGTTATGTCTCAGACTCGGGCCAGAATCACAACTGGAAGGGCAAGGGTAGTCAAGGGGTTGCTAGGTTATGTACTAGAGTAAGTTGCAGACTGTAACAAGATGGATTTTTCAAAGCAAACACGGGATGCGAATGAAGCAGAATTAGGAGATTTTGGTGGCGGCAAACATACCGGTCCTTTGTAGCAGTTCTGAGCATGCACACGTTGTTCTTTATCTTAGCGTGCATGCATCGTTTAGGTGTTTAAGGTTGTATTTCTGCGCGCAAGCTCTGAGGGGGGAGGGTTTACAATATGACATGCAATAATCAGGAGGAATCTTACAAATATTTCTATAAATCCCAAATTTTGGACTGGTAGTTTTCAGGTCGGGGTATTTATTTTACAAAAAGCCCCAATTGCGAGCCTATTTTGGATATAGGCGGGCGGCTACATTCAGAAATGAGCGCTTAGTTTTACTGCTATTTTGAGGGTATCAAAGGCGAATAAAAAACAAAATCGTGGCTATAACCCCCATGAAATTGAAACGAAAAGTGATCTTCTGGACATAATCTTGAATTTCCGGTAAAAAAACGGAGTCACAAGGCGGCGCTATTTCGGCCCGATTTTGCACTGTTTACTATGGGCGCGTATTTGGTGTAGTGCAACCTTCCAAACGCGCATTAGGTCCACAGATTTTGCGCACTGTGTTTAATCAACGCGTTGTAAACTCTTGGAGGCGCACTGTTGTGAATCAACCGTATTGCGCCGAGGTAAAGATAATTTAAACGGGGCTAATTCATTTTTGCAACGGACAGCCTTGCAAAATCTGGCTGTGCACTTTTGTCATACCTGTGTGAAGCTGAAATGCTTTATTAATCGTTGGTTTCAAATTTGACACGAAATGGAAGATGATTATTAGGCATCAACCATATTTTCCTTTTAATGCGTTTCTTAGTGGCTAGCACGCTTTCATACTTTACCACAATTAATGATTCAGGACACTGGAAACGCAATCTGTTGATGGCAGCTCTGGGCGCGCCGCTTGCTGTGGGCGCCGTAATGGTCGCTCTACCGGCCATTGGCTTCACTGCCGGGGGGATAGCAGCCGGATCCTACGCTGCCAGCATGATGTCGGCTGCAGCTGTTGCCAACGGGGGCGGCGTAGCTGCTGGAAGTGCTGTGGCCGTCCTTCAGTCGGTTGGAGCCGCCGGCCTCGGCGCAGGCGGGACGGCCGCGGTGGGCGGTGTCGGGGCAACGGTCGGGGGAGCCACCTCGTACTTAGTTGGCCTGTTTAAGGATAAATTCAAAAAGAACAAGAACGAAGTAAACGACGCCACCGCCGCCGCTGACGACGACGACACCAACAAAAACTAACTTCGGAAATGAGGACATTAAGATGTAGTTCAATGCTAGCTCAACAGAATTTGTGTCAGAAGCCCTGTCCCATGGTATCTCATCAGATTTCAGAAATGTTGTGGGAGAACAGCTTTATCTCAGAGTTTTCAGTTAGGAAAACTGTAAAATACTTTCAATATCCCCCTCATTATGCATTACAGATATTGCAAGATGGTCACTTTATTTCCGCGACATGTTAGAGTCACGCTGTCAATTGAGCCATGATTTTGGCACTGATCCAGACTTGCATGATATTTTTGATTGCGAAAGCTTCACGTATTTGGAAAAATTGTGACATTAAATTTACGTTCGACCATCGTATCTCAAGGATAAAATTTGTTGGATAACTTTGTTTGAAACAAGGCTTTTGTGTATTGTTTGTTCTTCAGAAGTTATGCAGAAATGATACTTTTGCATCAAGAGTGTTTGGTTTTTTTTGGACCAGTATTGCTCATGGAGTTTATTTCATTCTGAGACCACTTACAATGGACCGTATATTTACACTGCATTTAAACTAATTCGTGGCACAGAACGCTGCCATGTGGCATCGATCGTGTATTATTAAATGCTCTTCCAAATTTACAAAGTGTGCTGTACACTTCTGAAATGCTTGTGGAACTTAATAAAGTAAACACAATCTACTACAAAGGGAGTTTGGAATACGTCAATTTTGCGTGGCATTGTCGAACTTTGTTGACTTTTCCTGAAGTGAAGGTATAACCGAATATTTGTTCGTGACACTTTCCTAACAACAGTGTAAACTCGTACAGTTCCGTCACTGCATATGAATCTGTATTTCACAGCACATTGTAAGCAAGAGTAATGCTGTTGCGCTGTTTTCTACGGAAGCCCGATCGTGCCAGATATTTAAAGTACATAATTTTTTTAATTGCGAAATAACGCAACAGTTTTGTGAAATAATGCAAAATAATTTTGCGAAATAACGCTGTTTAGCTTGTCGTTAATACTGTTGTTTCGTTGATTGTGTAGATGGGTGATCATCTTAAAGAACATAAGGTTTAAAACCCTCGTAAGCTCTTACTTCTCTTGGTTTAAGGTATTCTGACATTTTATGGTTTAGCTGTGAATCACGGTGTTATTGTAAGTTTAAGAACATTAAAGCGACGTTTGTCGCAATGTGGACTATTTCGAAGAAGACATAAGTCGTCCATAGTCGATGTTGCTCTTTTTTTACTGGAGCAAGCACAAGAGTAGATTTCAAAATGCATACCAATGGATGCATCAAAAGTGCTTATTGGCAGGATTCACCATTTCAAGATCGGATGTTGCCTTGCTGCTCTCGGTTTTGGACGGCTAACAACAGGTGCGCTTTCTTTGTGTATGAGCGATTACATTTTATCATGGACTGTGGCGACATCACATCAGATTTGTAGTGCAGCAGTTCGAATGCAGTTTTTGATAGCTGCTAATGCAGCCATTTGTTTTGTGTGTAATCAGATTTGTATTGTCACCAATATAATACGGCGTAATCGTTTGAAAACCTCTGAAACTCACCTGTGTAGCCATTCTCTTCAGTGGCAAAGTTCAGAGCTCTCGAGGAAAAGGGCAGTCTGTTCCCGCGACCTTAGCGCCGCGTACACAACAGACACAATCATGGCACAAAGTGTGGCACGGGAGCAGACAACGATTTGTACAAACCAAGATAAACATTGATTATTCTGAAGGGTTGCATGCCAGGACGAACATTACATGTTACTTTATATTTTGTACATCAAGAGGATATCACATCCTTTCACAAATATACTGCATGATTCATATTGGTCTTCGTGCCTTTTAACAACTTTACCTAACCCAACCCCCCCAAAAAGCACGCTCTTTTTTATTCCACCGTATACCTTTTGATATATTTTATATGTACTTTACAAAGTGGATCAGTTTCACCCATTTCTTCTTCATTTCTTATTAACTGTCCCGTTTCAACGACGCATTTGTTTACTAAAAATAAAGTCAATAAATCATTAAACCATAAACCATACCGGGTTTTGAAGTTATATACATACAACTCAGTCTTCGATATACACATCTTATGTTAATAGCTGCATGAAATTTCATTCATGAATTGACTACTTTAACTTCTTGTGTATTTTTGAAACGCTTAGAAAGCTTGGAATTAATTGCTGTCACTTGGGGCTGACATCGACGTCTTCCAGGTCGTGGGCAGCTTTCTCTGCATGCTTGTCAGCGGCGATCTGGAGGAGTTCGGCCGTCTCAGCCTTCCCTGTCTCTTGGACCATCCTGGTGAAGGCACTGTCCTCCCTCTGGAGGAGAATGTAAGGCTCGTCAAACTCGATCAGACGCCCTGCATCGAGTACCTGGAATGGGGGAAGATTCGGACTTGATCGACAGGAATGAATAAGTTCGGTGCCCCAAAAAGGAAGATGTCATTCGAGAACAAGGCCTGCGTGCGCGTTTGGGCCATGACCGCGCTGATCGGCCAGATCCTTCTCGTGACAGTTGAGGGCGTTGTTGATATGTCGCCATTTCATGCACTTAATTATGGTTTTGCATGCACAGAGACTTTTGGCACAGATAATGGACTCAAAATGTGGATTAGTGAAAATGATTTTGAATGTTTCTTTCGGGGACTGCACTGCTACACTTCCATGAAAAAGCTCTTACCAAGACCCTGTCGCAGTCCATGATGGTGTTGAGGCGGTGAGCTATGGTCAGGACCGTGCAGGGCTTGAATCTCTGTCGGATAGTCGTCTGGATCAACCGGTCAGTTCTTGATGTGAATATGCAACAGAGCAACAGTCACAGCACGGAGCTTAACACCACGAACTAATTGTCTTGAGAATGAGGACTCTTCTTGTAGGGTAGATGTGATATGGGTCACTGGTATGATTTCTAACAAATGCTGACAGTTTCTTTGTTAAAGACTAGAAAAGCAATAACCAGTTTTGGATTTAAGAAAAAACAAAGGTCAATAATTTGAGTGCGTGCGACCAGCTACCGTCGTGCTGATAGCGTTGAATTTGCAAACCCGGATATTGATGCTCTCGACTGACCCACGAGGTGCTTCACCTTGAGTTGTCTAAAAGAACACTGATCATCGTTCGGGCATGAAAAAGAAAAAAAAAACACGCTCACCTGGCGTCCACGTTGGCCGTGGCTTCGTCCACTATCAGGATCTTGTTCTTACGCAGGATGGCCCTGGCCAGGCACAGCAGCTGTCTCTGACCTACGCTGAAGTTGGTGCCTCCCTCTGTCAGGACTGCCTCCAGCTTGTCAGGAAGCTCCTCCACTGCTGGCTTCAACTCCACCTGCAGGTGGGAAGAGAACCAGCATGTTAATGATTTCAGGAACGCATCCCAGGAGACAGGCTTGGAGATGAGAGAGGCATTGCATTCACAGGGACTTTTCCATTTACAGGAATCTTGTGGAAATTTTGCAGAAAAGGATACACCCGTTTTCTTCAGGGCTGTTCCATGCTTTCGGTATAGAATGAAATAAAGTGTACCCCTATTGGGTCTTACTGTAGTTGTCGCGTTGGATCTGAATGATCAGGATCAGCTAACCTACTATACCGGTCCCCCAATTTCTTTTACCCAACATACCTCTTCAATGGCTCTCCATATATCACAATCAGCGTGCTCACTGAATAGATCCAAGTTCCTCCGCAGTGTTCCGCTGAACAGGACTGGGTCCTACATGAAGGAAAATTGCCATAATATCGTTCTGACAAACTGTTTTTCAAAACTCGGTTAAGCACATTACTCCTAAACAGTCTATCCCTGTTTCACAGTTCCAAAGGGCAATACATGCAGGCCAGTTGACTTCCTTCCCTCCGGTGCCTACTTTTACTGGCAAACATGCGCATTACACTAGCCTGACAAGGACGTTTAGGAAAGAGACTACGCCCACTGCAAGCTAACTGGTGCCTGACGGAGTCGATGTTGAATAGACAAGGTGTGGGGTGGGTTGTCACTGGTAGTTGATCACCGGTATATATGTCTCCTCTTGTGGATCTTCACCGCTGGTTCATGTCTTTGAAGGACATCTTTCGAGGAGAGAGCCGTAATCAAGGACAAAACCAAATAAAATCCAAATCAGCTGTCACTTTTCGGGATTGGAGAGGCTTTAGAGACAGGCTTAGAAGGTTGGTGATGCTTGTGCTCATCAACTGGATCTTTTACCTGTGGGATGAAGGAGACCTTCTTTCGGAGGTCGTGCAGCCCGATCAGCGTCGTGTTGACACCGTCTATCATGATGGTGCCCGTGGGTTCGGCCAGTCGCATCAACACCGTCATTAGAGAGCTCTTGCCAGCCCCAGTTCTGCCGACGATGCCGACCTAAAAGCCACAATTACCACAAAATATCTCTCACCTGCATGTACAGTTTGATCCAGGTTGATGTAATTCCCGTGATATGTGAACCAACGTTTCGAAAAGGGTTTAGTGCTCATCACATGCCTGTAGAAGAGGCTATGCAGAAACGGAACTGCACAGTATTTCAGACGTGCATGGAAATGTAATTGTTGAAGCGGGCGTTCAAGCTTCTCGTTCACAGACTTGATGTCAATATACAGTATTGAATTCTTCCACCCCACTTTAAATTTATGTTGCAAGTTCAGATTTTCCTGAGACACTGAAGGAGTTGTTTCCACCAAAGGTAGAGTAATCATGTCATCGGATTCGAATCGGCCCCTGTAGGCCTATATTTAACCGTACCTTTTCCTTCGGCTTGATGGAGCAGCTGATGTTTTGCAGCACCTGAGGCCCGTCTTCAGTGTATCTCAGGGAAGTATCTTGGAGCGTGATGCCTCCATCAAGTGGCCAGTCAGGAGGCGGCTTATGGTCGGTCTCCAAGGGAGCCTCAGGCTTGATATCGATGTATTGGCACACACGCTCCACAGATGTCATCTGAGTGTACAGACGTTGACAGTGGCTCATGAATATCTAGTTTGGAACTAATTCTGTTATGTATTAAACGCCCACGGACTTCCAGCCAACCAGAAAATCGATAGAATTTAATACAGGTATTTACCTGGTTCTCTAACTCCGCACTCTGTCGAACTGCCCACTGAAACAGCCCCATTAGGCTGATGGCGTACGTCAACGACAGACCGACAATGCCAGAGTTCAGATCAAGAACTAAGCAAACAAAACAATGTTAATTTGGCTTGAATATGATCCTGTACTATAGTAAGTGCCTTCCCAAATAAGCAAGATCTTTTTTTTTTTAATGATAAAGCTATTATTCACTGCATTTTCGACGAGGGTGTACTCAGTCGACATCCGGTATATCTTGTATGTTACACCACAAACACTGAAACCAGTTTTGTTTGAAATGCTGAAAGTTGCACATCTATAAAATAGCGACGACTTTCAAAGATGGATAAAGAAGCTTTGTCCAAATATCTAAACTGAATATGTTTTGAAGCATAGGACGCATTCTGCCATAACTGTCTTCTTTTGTAATGTGAGCACGGTAAATCAAAACATTAATGAGAACCTATAAGAAATTTTTGCTGAAGTATATCCGTGAGTTATTTCATGAATTCTTTCTCCAAAAATAGGTTGCAAATGTGAAGATGGTCATCACAATTAACGACCCAGTCAGTAGCATAAATTTAAAAACGACTGGGTTTATGTCTACATTTGAACATGCCTACTTCATTTTGTGCAACTTACGGCCAGCGGCCATGATGCTGGTGAAACAAACTCCGCAGATGAACAAGGTATTGAGGATATCTAGCTGCACTGCGAACCAGCGGGACGTAGCTAGAAAGAGGAACCAGGCCCGGGTGTGGCCGTCAAGGTAGCCGTCAAAAACCGCGGTGAAGCGCCGCTGGGCCCTGAACGCCCGGACCGTGATCAGACCGGTCAGAGTGGCCGACAGATGAGAAAACACGGGGCTGCGAGCTTCAAACAGGAACATACGATGAAAGAAAATTTGTAATACGAAACAATATTGGATGTTTAGTTTAAGAAAGCGAATCATATCACATTAAAACGGATCCAAACTAGGTCCTAAACTTGCGCAATGGCATATGGTGACAATACCATAATGTTTCACTAGATACAATACGGGCGATTCACAATAGCGCGCCACCAAGAGTTTGCAACACGTTGGCCAATCATAACGCGCGAAATTTGTCGACCCTTTCCAAACGTGCATTGGGTCGACAAATTTTGTGCACTGTGATTGGCTAACGGGTTGCAAACTCTTGGTGGCGCACTATTGTGCAACGGCCGTACTAATGAGACAACGCATTTACAAGTCAGTTTGTGAAATGAAATCATAGATAGAGTGTACTTCTACACATGTATACTGAAATAATTCTAAAACTATAAATTAACGATTCCTAAAAAAGCTATTTGTCTCACCCACGAAATTCGACAATCCTTCTTAAGACAGCATGACAGAAATGAAAATAAATCCTCATTAGGTGAGAAGAGCATAGCACACTATCATTAAAAATTCAGGGTTGCAGTGACTTAAGGCCTCTTTCAATCCACTTTAAGAGGTTGCATCAATCATAATATAGATTTAGATTACTGGAATCCCTGTTGAGGTACCTATTCCTTCTAATCTCTTGACGTCTCGAGAGGAGGCTAAGTAGTATCTCCTTACGAAATAAAATACGACGGCAATCGGGAGGGTGAAGGCGAGGCAGAAAGGATTGAAGATGGAAATCAAGATAATAATGGCAATGGTGTTCAAGGTAATCTGGACGGAGAAATGGAGAAAAATGAAAATAAAGAAAAATTTCAACCTGGAAGACCATTTTTGAGTTTAATATGAAAGGTTAAATTTAGTTCGAAGCCACTTTGTGTATTTGGAATTAACGAAAGCAATTAGCAATGCCACCAAACAGTGAAACATCAAAAAGCTGAGCCCGTCGGAACATTACCTGCAGAAAGTCCGTAAACGTTCCGGGCAACAAATCATCCATAAAACCAATATCCTTGGAGAAGCGATTCAAAATCCGACCTGAAGTAGAACAGCATACATTTTATCAGTGCTACTCCTTACTTTTCTGTTACACGTGGGTCACACAAATTCATGAATTCTTATCGATCTATAACGACAAGGGTTAAACACTGCACTAAATTAACACTACAGACGCATTAGTGTGCAGTCTCATTTGAGTCTCACCAACAGGATTCGTATCAAAGAACTGCATGGGCGCTCTGATGATGGCTGCGAACATTTGGTTGTGAAGAGCCCCGGAGGCCGTCACAAACAGATGAAAGAACAGAAAGCTACGGATTAACAAAGCAAGCGACGATCCTCCACACAGCATGGCGTAAACTCTGATGTAATGCGACTGGTGGTTGTTTTTTGTAGCATTCTGAAACTCCTGTGTGCAGTAGAAAATGGATTTGGAATCAAATTTAAACTTTAGACGGGGAACGTTCACACCAAGAAGTGTCTTATAGTAGCTACGACTTTTTTTTAACTGTAAGTTGTATGCTGACTATCAGCCAACCTGATTCATTGCCGCTAAATGCTTCTCTTCCTCGTAGGCCCACGTAGCCAGCCAGTGGTCTGTGAAAGTCAGCGCAGCCTGAAATGGAAGACAAAGCAAAATATTATTGTCTGGGGAACTTGTTGATTTGCCAATCATCGGGCGTGTGGTCTGAGCGGCTTGCAGCCCCCTAACAGTCAAATGAACGTGTGGAATTGTAAAACGTCATCATTACTCACTCCAGGCATGTTTTGGAAAGATGCGTCACTTTGAAGTAAAAAAATGGAGGAGAGGAAACGTCAAACATCGTACGCTGGGTTGGGATTGGTTGGCCATAAAATACTTCTTCCGGGTGGAATGTCTGCACTAAAAGTCCACTTTTGTAACATTGAAAATATTTGTGACGTGGCAGATATGCCACTGCCTTAAACTTAACTTAAACGTTAAAATTAAAATTAACTTAAACGTTAAAACACTCCGTAATCGGCTGTGGGACAACAGCTCTCTGAGGTTGTGTCCAAATCTCTTGTCCAGAGCTAGGTCTAGGTCTTTACTCCATTGAAAATGCGTGGAAATGCGTGGACAATAGACCTAGCCGTAGCTCTGGAAGCCCGTTTTGGACACGGCCAGAGATGCTTCTGTTCTTCTTATGGTTTTTCTAATATACAAAGCTCAGACTGAGTGAGTTGGAAACTAATTTTTAAACATGCTTTTATGAATGTGAATCATAATGCTTATAAGCATTCTGCTTTCTCCAGTGTCACAGGCTTCCACCTTTACCGTGTCCCATTACTGGCAGTTTTACCTGGGCACCGACCACTGCGATCACCCAGGTGAGCAGAAAGAGGAATCCCGCCGCTGCCCGGAAGTAGCGGAGGTACACCATCCACTGGACGGTACCCACCGCCATCTCCTCTGGGGCGATGTCCACGGGTTTCTCCGCCTACAGCAAGGGCGACACACCAAACAGGGAGAGCAAGAGGACGTGTGAAAGGACGGAAAAATAAAGACAAAAAATGCAAAAATGCCTAACAAGAAAGAGTGGCAAACACAAGACCAAAATTATCAAAGTCTCTTCCCTGATCATCACCCTTGTTTATATTAGCTCAGCAAACATATGGAAGTTTACAAGTATGACGCAACAATGCGACTTTTTCAAAGCAGGGTCAGCAAATTGCTAGCATGAAAAATAAAGACACCAACCTCATCTTGGCCTGCATGAAACGAAGCACTGGAGCTCGTTGATATTTTCCTTTGGTGTGTCTTCGGCCCGAGGAACTGCGGCTTCTTTTCTCCAGCTTGGTCATCGTCGTCGGATTTCTTCTTCAGGAGTGCCGCGAAGTCCACGCCTTCCTTCCGTAGCTGATGGTATGTCCCGTAGCCGGCTGATCTACCCTGTCACATTTAGTCCAGCACACCAAGGAATCACTGTCGATCATTATGTATGAGTAGCTTTTATGGGCCCTCAACTTTTGGGTTTGGAAAGTAGAGCTAAAATGCCTCTACATAACCAAACCATTCTTGAAGTGAAGTCCATCACAGACTGTCACCGTAATTATATCCGACCTGGGGACAAATGGCCAAACTGCCAGATAGTCTGAATGTTTGTCAGTCTAAAACGTGAGCAAGAAACCCAAAATGTTCTTTTCTCAACAGCTTTTATTTCAGAACTACCTGTTTTAGGATGAGAATCTTATCAGCCTTGTTCAGGAACTGCAGCTGATGAGTTACCAGGATCCGAGCTTTGTCCCTCATTTGATGAAGGATGCACCTTTTAAATTAAAGAAAATAACATTAATCCTTTCACCCGAGTGTACTGAAATGCACACTCTGAAACTGTAGGTGTGAACAGATAGATCATCAGGTGCAACTTTGTAGTTAACACAGGTTTACTTGCGCAGGGGATCAGAATTATCAGGTAGAGCAATTATTTGGCTGTACCAAAGAGAATGTTCCAATGCGTCTGTCTACTCAGTGAAAATGCATATGCATGTATCCTTTTTGTGGGGATGAAGGATTCTGTGACTTTTGGCGCACACCAACAAAGGATTTGTTTGTCCAATCTTCATCCACAGAGCAAAGATCCCGTGTCTGAAATACAACAAAGGATGTGAATTATTCTGAACCTTTTGAGTTTGATCTGATGCCTCATTGTAACCGAGAACCGAGCAACTTTTCAAATTTGTTTCCTTGAATTAGATAAAGAGGTTTAATGCTGACGAAGACGATGTCCATTACTCATCTTGGAGAAGTACAAGAAAGTCATGGAGAATGTAAAATGAAAAGAGTAATACTATGACAGGAAATAAAAATGGCTGACCTGTCAAAGAGGTGCTTCCCGACTGCCGGATCCACTGCGCTCAGCGGATCATCTAGCAGAAAAACATCAGCATCACTGTACAAGGCCCTGGCCAGGCTAGCCCTTGCCCTCTGACCCCCGCTGAGGGTCACTCCCCGCTCGCCGACCAGTGTCTGATCGTCGTGTGGTAGCAGCTCAATGTCCTGAGGATACAAGGTTGGATGACCTTTAAAGCTTCTCGTGGTGAAGTTCGCAAATTAAGTAAAAAGTCTGCAGTAGCACGACGCAAAGGATGGCTTCTGACGACGGACAAAGCATATGCTATTACTGTGTGAACATTAATTGAATATCCACTGGGTTTTTTGTCCGAACCAGAAGCTGACTGATAAATAGAGATATCCTTGCGTTGTACTACCATAACCTTTAACTAATTTGAAACAAGGTTGATTATTTCAATGTCTTGAGGCTGCATTTGGGCAAGCTTTGAAGCAATCCTTTAAGATGAAGCTTTGTAAAGTTTTTTTAGGCCACAAAACAACCTTAAACCTAGTAAAAGAAGGACATTTCAGAAATACAGTGACGAGTTTTAATTTCTTTTACTTAATAAGTCATTCTAAGGAAAAACAGAGTAGCTCCCCGGAGGTCTTTCTTTGGTTGACAACAATCAACTCACTGCAGCTTCTTCCGGTGCTTAAAAAAGATAAATCCTTCAATGTGGTTTCCATGTTAGCTTAAGTTTTAGGTTCCATTCAAACAAATGATTCTGGAACAGAGATGAAGCCCAAGAATGAAAAGATACTGGGATTTGAGAAATGGCTCCAGCCTCCTAGAACCTACCTTGGTAAGCGCACATTGCTTGATGACTCGCTGGTACTTCGCCGAATCGTACTCACTCCCAAAGAGGATGTTATCCCTGAGTGAGCCGGACAGGATCCAGGGTTGCTGAGCCGTGTAGCCAACCCGGCCGGTTAGGGCGTTGACTCCTGATACAGTAGGAAGCTCCCCCAGCAGGGCCATCAACAGGGAAGACTGGCACGGGAGAATAAACCATGCAGACGGTATAAAGATATTGAAGGAGCCCCTTTCCTGATCCCTAGTAATGTGTATTTACTGTGGATACCAACTTGTATTTGTAGTAGTATCCAAAAAGGTGCATTCTGTATCGATGCCGTAGAGATATCAAGGGGTGGTATGTTTGTATTGCACACTGTCTCGATTTCGAGGGTGCTCCATAATAGAGCTATTTAGATATGAAGGATAGTGTGATAAAACTGTGTAGATATTGTCCTTGACCTTGTGTAGGCCTATACAGATACCAAGAGTAGTTGTGGTCCACTAGTACTGGTCCTACACCTACAATTTAATAGGTCAACTGATTCTCCATTCTGCCCGGTTAGAGTTATTCCTTCAAGTACGTTTTAGTTCTGTATCAAAAGCGAGAAAATAATGGGTCCTTTGATCCTATGTTTGTCCTGTCTCTTCCTAAAGGGTGTTTATTAACACCACGCTTTTGCGATCTAGAATCAGTGATGGCTCACCTTTCCACACCCGACGGGACCGATCACCGCGAGAAGCTCTCCCGGCTCAACCCGAAAACTGATGTCCTGAAGCACAGTGTTGCTTAAATCCTTGTTTTAAAAATGAAAACGAGGTTAAGGATCTACACAATACTGTAAAAAAGGCACTTTCAACTCAGTACACGTATTTTCCGCCTTGATAGTTGATGTGTGAGATAGTGAAAGTGAAAAGTAAGACGCTACCATAGGAACGCTGTCTAAACAGTAGGAAGGAAACAGATCAAGAATGCATCTTAACAATTGGGAAAACCAGATTCGAAGGTCTAGGTTTGTGCATTTGTGTTGCCTTATAAACCAGTTACTTTTCTCTAGAATAATTGGATGCAAAGAATTATGGAAAGGAATGACCATTCGTTTTTTATTCGTGAAGGCTTGATGGGTGGAATGGGTTAACAGGCCTACAGTGCAGATAGATACCTTGTACCAGGATCCACACATATTCCTGACAACAATCCCGATTCCGTCCTTCATGTCAGCTGCAGCTCCCGTATTGCCTAGATCGCCGCCTTCCTGCATACAAGCGGGCCCAACGTACCCACCAACCTCCTCATTTCCGTGGCATTCGATCAGACAGGTCGTGATTTTTGTTCGTGCTTCTTTTTCAACGTACTGCGAGGTGCCCTTCCCATCTTCGGAGTCGCTCTCATTACTAATTTCCCTCGAAGCATCAATACCGTTCGTAGTTATCTCATCCAACAGAATCACGGTCTTTACTAATCCAACATTGGCATTAAGATCCACATTGACCTCTTGTGCGTGTTTCTTGAGTTCTTCCATGAGAAGAAACTTCTGGTTATTGAAGGTGGAAATAGTTTTGCAAAACTGAAAACAAAACCTGCCAGATCCTCTAGACTAAGTTGAGTCCTGAATAATTTTGTATTCACTCAATGGCAAATAACACCCAATAGGCCGAGGAGAACTCCCGTGCTTACGTGAACTAAGAGTAGTGTGGATTGTGTGCATGTAAGGAGCTCATTCTACAGTGAAGCCAGCATGAATAATTCATTATCGTTCTACTTTATCTGGTACTGATTGGCTCGAGAAGAATGTCGTAAGCTGTCCATGGAAATTTTGGGGAAAGTTGTCGTGACCAGTTCTCAAGACTTCCCCCGCCCCAGATTGGCTACACGTACTTTACCAGCGCTTTGGTCTTTCACTTGTCAACGTTAAAAGCGAAGTTGGCGCTGCAGTACCGCACTAAGACTGCTTACATTAATTCAAAATGTCACCTAGCACTTTCTTTTGTATAAACATACAACGGGAACTAACTATTGCCTCTACTTTGCTTTTCCAGGTTTTCTTTTACTTCTTCATCTGCTTGCTGTTTCTTAGAAAAATAAGAGCATAAAACTGGAGAACTCATACCATCATTCAAGGAGTTCCCCTGCAGAGATAACGCACCGAACCCCATTCTGTTACACACCCTTCAGAAGCACTTGTATGACCAAACCCGTCGACGAACCACAATCATTACATTAAATTACTCTTTAACTCCACGAGCGTGAGTTACGGCCATCCACCTTTTTCCCAGATTTGCATTCTTTGTCCTTACCTGAATCCTACTAATGGAGACAAGTCCCTCCGCCCCGTTCATCACAGCGAATGGAAAGAATAAGGACAGGCAGATTCGAGCGCTGTAGAACAGCGAGATCACCGGGAACACCTTGGAGGGCGTGACAGGGTTGCCGAGTGAGGCGTAGACCACGAAGGTGACGAATGTTGTCAGTAGGGTACCCTCGAACAGCAGAGCAAAAATTAGCGCTCGTAAATACGAGCTTTGCAGTATCTTGCGTATCTCCTTACTGCAGAAGGGGAGAACAATTAATTAATGTCTACACCAGAAAGGCTGGCATGAACCATGTAAGACTCGAAATGGCAAAACTGAAAGATATCTCTTTCGATGATGGCTCGAAGAAAAATCGCTCTGTGGGTTCTCAACGGTTCAATTAGTAATGAATGGCTGTCTTCAGAAATGTTCTTTTCCAGCCTGGAATGTTCCATTGTTATCCCACCGTTTGGACAAAAACCTTTTCGAACGGCTCCCGTAGGGTCTAAACATCATCTCCCAGTTTGGAACTATTTATCCGTGGTACAACAACCGCCACTGAATGTTGAAAACTGGTACAAGTTATCAGATTGGTATGCTTTGACGATCAACCTACCCTCGGCTTTCAGCGACTATCTTTCCAAAAGATTGTTCCCAGGCGTAGATCTTGATGACACGCATCCCCGAGATCACTTCATTCATAATGCGGAGTCTGGCATCGGACAACAAGGCTGTCTTGGATCTGACATAGTTATGGAGAGAAAGATGCGAAGAGGTGACATCTCAATAGCTAAAGCAGGAAGAATGGATGCGCACCATCACAAGCAAACAAAGGTCTTACCTCAACCTCGAAAACAGCTTCCCCATGTAAACTTGAATGGGCGCCATCAGGAACATGATGGAGAGCCCCGCTACGCAAGAAACTCCGATCTCTCGCCAGCATAAGGCAAACACCACAATCAGCTGGCATGGTGCTATCCACAGGTGATGTATAAATACAAAGGCCTGCAAAAGCAGACACGGAATAGATTCAAAGAATGCCTCGGATGGCATTAAAACCCAACGCGAATAAGACAAGAAGTCTAGGAATGCCAAACAGTGCCAAAGGGAAAGCTGCTGCGCGTACATTCAAGAACAGAAACACCTTGTCTTACGTTGAGATTTCTAACTCAGTAAAAACAGTTGAAGGTATCAAGTTGGTACTAAAATTAGTCAACGGACCTAATAAGCGAATGCTTTGGAACAGGTGTCGTTTAAAGGTTTAATTGGGCCTTCGAAAAGCAATCGTTCTTGTGCTCCCACGGGACAAGGAGGGTATTTTACCCATTTGATCACTGACCTGCCGGGGTTGGCCATCCGACAGACAGGGCTGCGGGAGTCGACACCAAACGAAATATTTCTCACACTTACCAGATCGAATCTGTTGACGTCATTGGAGAGGATGTTCACCAGTTGACCGACAGTGGTCTCACCTAGAGCAAGGTTGCTGAGCTTCAAGGCCTACAATAATGGAAAAAATGGCTCGGCTACATAATTGCCACAGCGCATAAAAAGTGCAGGGTCAGTGTCTAAGTTCAACTCAAGTAGACTCTTGAAGATGCCACCTGGAGCTAAGGCAAGAGAAGAAAATGATCACTACCTTTCTGAAGACAAGGGCCGAGCAAGCAGTTCTGAGTTTCATCCCCGTCAGGCCGAAGCCGAAGGAACACCAGTGGTGGGCGACGACGAGACCTAGCGAGGACAAGGAGAGACCGGCTGCTTGCAGGTAGGCCTCAGTGGTTGAAACGAGGTCCGTGGAGAAGTACAGAACCAATCGTGCCAACATCAACGGCTGAGCCATCTTCAAGAAGACCTCCTACGAACAGTATTTATGACTGAAATAATAACAGCAGTTTCTTTCGTTTGGCAACTTAAAACATCGTTTTGGCTTCTTAGTCTCAAGGTTCGATCCAATAAAAGTAGGGCTACTGCAGAGGAAATAATTACCATTTAAGATTTGGCAAAAATTACCTCAACGAAAGCGGGCAAACCATAGATCATGAATTTTACACCAAACACTCTCAGCAACGCCCATCGGAGGGACGGTGGCCTCCCCGTGACATTACTTTTCTCCAACTCTTTATTCCACTCACTGGCAAAACAAATCGGCGACAGTTATAATACAGTATAATACAGGCACAACGGTGTTTGACACAACCACAACTTTTTTTTCAGTGAACCGCATAATTAATTTGTTTGGTAAATACCACCTCATTATTTGGAAGGGCATGAAAGGTAAGTACAAAGGCGCTTCGTAATGGAATTTGAACTAATGAAATTCATAATTATTCACAAATGCGCGTAAATGGCCTTGGTGGCAATTAAGGGCCATTGAAAAATGTACAGGGGGTGCGATTTTGATCATTTTCTCTCGGGTTTTCTGGCTTTGTTAATTTTTTTCTCTAGAAAAAGTCCCATTAAGTCGTTTCCGCTGTTAGTTTCTTATCTAAGTGCCATTTTCAGTACTCTGTTAAAAGACTTTGCAATCGTGATTTTTCCTGTGCACACGAGATTAAGTAGGTTATACCGAGGGTTCCAAATGGGAATTTCATAGACTTGTTTTACCTTTCAAGTTTATTCACTAACACACCCGCGGAGTCTTCTGGCAAAACATCGTACAAGTCTTCCTCCACGAGAGGCCTCCCATACCCTCGACGGAAGAAGTCCAGCATCCAGCTGAAAAAAAAGCTAGGATATTACGACTGAATGCAATACTAGGGAGGCCATATCTGCGAATGAACACTGGAGACATTAGATATCGGGGATATTTCTTAAGGTCCCCTTACCGTTTACAATACCAGAACGAGATCATTAGATTGTTCCGTCTCGTTGGATAGTGCAAGTTTAAACAGAAAGACATGCAAAGTTTGGTTGAGTTAAGTTTTGTCGTTTTATGAGTTCAGCGGCTTGAAAGAAAATATCAACTTGGGATAGTTTCTGTTCCTACTGCCCATTCCTTTCTGGTATTATAATGAAGCCAATGATTCCTTGAAAGCGCCACTGGCACTGCCTAAAGCCCACAGACCTGTGGTCACCCGAACAGAAGACAACTATAAGTACATGCGTTTGCAGCTTTAGAACTGGAGGAAACATCTTGGCACATTCTGGGTAAAACCAGTACGACCAGGACACGTCCATTCGTCACTAGTAGCTGGCATAGGCGTATGCAGCTTTTGTTGTAGCAGGGGAGGGGGGAATTCAAAGGCAATTGCAGCATCGGACTTATTCAACATGATGTTTGATAAATAGACATACCGACTATACTGCAAAAGGGGGAAAACGTGGTGGAAATTCGTTGGGGGGGGGATCGTCCCCCGATACGCCACTGGGTGAAAGGTGAGGAAAGAACTTTTTTCAGTGACACAGCTCCTCATTTATGGGTCCAAAAAAGGTGCAAAGTTTATTTATTTAGTTTTGACATTGTCAACAATGGAAGCCTCTTGTTTGAATGAGAGGACTGAAACCATTGCCTCTCGTCATATTTTATGGTCTTTTTATTGATTCAAAGTTGTTAATTCACACTTCTCATAGTAACAAGGCCATGCGCTCTAAAGTATATGTGCCTGTACATCACTTCCAACAAAAAAAAAAAAAAAAAAAAAAAAAAGAGGGGAGGAAATTGCGTCACCACACCACTTTTGGACCAAGTCCATCCATGACCAGAAACCGGACTTGGGGGGGGGGGGCAAAAGAAAAAAGTTCAAGAAGGTGATTTGGACCTTCATTTTTTCATTTTCCACTTTTCCGCTCTGGAACCTTGGGGAACGGAGCAGATCCATGAAATCCATACTGTAGCGCCGGCGGGTCCGGCCGGTGGGGGCGCCAGCTTGGACCCGTATGGAGTTGGCTGGCTGCCCCCGCTGGTATGCGAACGGCCCGCGGTTTTCCCGCCTCGCGCCTGCGCAGTCCCCGCGAAGACGCGTCATGTCTAGAGCTTGGGATAGAACACAGTGTTGTTGACAAAGAGAAATAAAACAGAGATTTCTTGACTTGTGTGTGTGTATATTAGCATCAGAGCCCAATCAGTAGGACACGCTACAATACTTATATCCAGTTACCGATTGATCGACGACCCACAACAACGAAGGTGTCTGGACAAACACCCCGGGCGTATTAGAAACCCCATTCTCATTGAGTCCCATACTCACGAACAGTGTTCGTGGGTCGTTGATTACGAAGGCCGAATGGCAAAAAGAGTGCAGCTGCGCTGAAGGTCAAGATAGTAGTTGCCATTTTGAAACCAAATGAAAAGATGGCATGGCATTCACCATTTCACAATGATAAAGTCTCCAGATATTCATATCAAATGGTCAGGGTAAATTCTCTCCAATAGCCATGAGTATTTGCACTGGGTTTTATTTTCATTATAGTGAGTCTTTTCTATGTTACGTCACAAAACCAACATTAAGTTTGGTATGTACCATATCCGCCATCTTTTTTCTTGATGTTCTCCATCCACTCCCCAGAAACTGGGGAGTGACAATCTTGCTCGCAAACAATGTTCGCTCGTTGATTCTTTCCTTTCGAAACCCCGTTCTCGTGTTCGACTAACACGAGAGCGGGGTTTCGAATACTCCCCCTGTACGGTTGCTCAAAGAACCAAAGTGTCCGAATCGAATCTAGCAGATCATACCATGTGTCGTGTACAAAACATGTTCCTAATTCAATAATTGGATAGTCATTCGCAAATTAGGGAACTTCAAGGTAACCAACACCTCCGTGTAAAGGTAACAGATAATCTCGCTTTCGAAAAGTACTTATTACTGTACCTTCTTTTCATATCAGTGAATCTGTTAGAAATCAGACTGACAGTATTACGTTGTTGGTCGTGTACATACGCCGCTGGTAAGAGTCTACTTAAGTACAGGTTCTTTAGGCATTCGCTTCCTCTTAATTTGAGAAATACAAACATGTTCTCCGTTATACGCTTTCGCACAAACCGTTACAAATCAAGTGTTTTCCGACAGTCCTCAAACCTGTCAAAATCTTTTTAGTGGTTTCTAAGGGCTGCCGTAGCTTTTGTTCTGCAGACATGCTCATGATGAATTTTCGTGTATGTTCTATATCGTGTCTGATATATCTTATAGATTCTTATCCTGTCCTAGTTTGTGTGGTTATTTGTCTTTTAGGTTCATAGTATATTTGTTCTGCAACCAGTGTAATGTTTTATCTATTCTTAAGTAATTGTTTGGTATGGCAGTAACTTTTAAATGTATTTCAATTTATTTGTAATCTAATATTATCTTAGTAAAATGGACCATAATGCAGCTGTTTAGCTGCGAAAGTTTATTATTTAATAAACCAGTAATAATACTTCAGACCATGTGGATCGCAGTGATACTGCGAGTGGAGAATATGTGGCTCCACACCTACTACGGGGACAGTGCGAGGCGAACTGCTTGAAAACATGTCACCCGTAAAGCGGCAGTTTACAGTACAATTTATAAGGTTGGAGCCTATTCCCCGTTGTGGTCAATTAATTTAACACTCTCTGAAGTGTTCAATTGCTGTTGTTCTGACGGCCAGCAACCACTTTTAGCAGTCAATTGTAGGAAAACACAACTGTGAGCAGGGATGCAAGTCGTCCAAAGAAAAACAAGGATGTAAAAGAGACTTGTATGTATGTATGAAACCGAATTTTAAAAACATTAGTAATTAAACCGAAAATGGGGGTAGGTGGCCGAAGCCAATTTTTTTGGTGAATTAAATTTGTTTGTAAATGTAATTTAAAGCATTGAAAGTTTTTAATGGGCCCTTAACGTATTACCTGTCAGGTTTATTTGCCCCCAGTTAGTGTTCAGACAGATTGAACTTTGTTTCCTCTTGGTGAACATTATGTTTTAATACCAATTGTAAACATTGAAAAAGCAAGGGTTTCTTGCCAAAAAGATACACTGACAGTGATTTCAAAGAATATGTATCTTTGTGTATTATGTGATTTAAATGATTTGTCTTTTGGTGGAAATTAAGCCTATACGCCGAAGGGAGGGAGTGTTAGCTAGGAGACTTCAATGTTTTCAACTTGGAGGGATTTTCTCATCCCTTAAATCAAATCCTTTTTCTGTTCTTTTCTTGTGCCATTGCCATCTGGCTGGTTCTCTTTCTCCGTGTGATTACCATGAGTCACTTCACTGTTGGTGTACTTTATCGCAAAGGCCAGGTCGTTAGCGATTGGGAGTCGGATCCACATTATAATACATAATAAATAGCTTAGTGACATTAAAATAAGCTAGGTACTGCGCAACAACTAACTCATTGTCAGAGTTACCCCTGCCAGTTTATTGAAGGACTGGATACGGAGTTGAATCCATACAATAAACACACCAATACCTGCAGGGAATGCAAGTTAATGCTTTGCCCCGACGTATGAAACCTGAAAGTTGACCTTGGTGGCACGCTTCCGGAACCCTTGGATATGAAAATAACGTGCACAGATTTTAGAATTTGTTATATTTTTTCGTTCTGTTACTTCTTAAAATATCTATCTTGGAAAAAAGGCTGCACCATTGCATCTTTGACATGAATTGTCATCTATTGCCCTGTACATATTTAATAACGATGCCAAAAATTATTTGTCAAGTCGTTATGTCGCCTTATGTCACTATTATCCCTCACTAGAGTCACGACGAAGGATTGTAAATGAAGTTCACCGACCAAAACACAAGCTTCTAAAGAAGTCTAGCAGCCACCCGACCCGACTACCCACCGCTACTTATAAGTGGGGCCTGTGCAGCTAATAAATAGCCACGCTCTAACTGTGGTGCTAATATTATTATATGGGTAGTCGGGTCGGGTGAGCAGCCACTGGACTGCAGACTTGTTTACCGGCGTGCATTGCAGGCAAAAACCTTTTAGTTTTGTGTTCGACAACACACACACGAACAACGAAATCAGTTCTGTGAATGTTCAATGTCTGTAAACGTGACTCTATTCAAACAGAATATTATACTGTGACCAGCTAAGGTTGTAGGAGCTGCATAATAGGCCCATATTAGTGGTTTTTTCCAAGATTTTTCTTAATAAAATGACAATTTGTGAAGGGTGTGCAAGTTTCAATATATTTCCGTAAAGATGTGGGAAAAAACTTCACGCAAGAAAAAGAAAACAGCAACCTCAGATGTAGAAAGTTAGTTCATATCCCTCTGCTTTGGCAGACTAGTCCGTTTCTTAACATACAGTACATTTGGTTATTCTGATCGTTTGTTGTCGTCCTCAATTTCTCTCCAAAGCCATGAAATAAAGGGTCTTGTGGTTCATTTTTCATCTTCCTTCGTCCACAGTGAAATACTTTTGCAACTCACTAGCGAAACTTCCCTGCTAGATGACTAACTAAATTGCAACATTACGAGTAAGCCAACAAGCTTTGAATTTGGATGAGACTTGAGGCTATGCATGGTGGAAGTACTAACTATGGACAAGTTTGCGGTGACACCATGTGGATATATTTCTCTTTTGTGAGTGTGTGTGGTTTTGAGAGGAACCGAGGTGGAACCACACACACTCATAAAAGAGAAATATATCCACATGGTGTCACCGCAAACTTGTCCATAGTAAGCTTTGAAGTTGATCCCACTACAAACAGTGAATTTAACTCCAACTTACATGAAGAATGCTTTGGAGAAGATTCCGGCCCTAAGCAGTGGGTGTGGTTGTCTTTCATTTTGGCATGATGCTTTCGGAGGCGGGGTGATCCCAGACTCTTTAGCATTATAGCGCTTACTGCCACCCGCTGAAGTAGGCTTGCTGTTTAGGGCCTCCATGATGACTTGTCTGTGAGGCCACGGAGCCCCGATGCACAATGTTATTGATTAGGCAAACTAGATCCTTCCCAGCGTAGCGCCTGTCAACTCATAGCTCTATGGTCACCTCTGGTGACTGGTGACCTTATCTACCAGCACCACTCTTAAATAAAAAGTGGTCCCCTTCTTCAACCTTTTTGTTTGAACGCGGTGTTTGTGGTTTGTAGCTGATAAACAAGCGTCAGACACGGTCATAAAGGCTTAATAATTAACTATATGTATGTCACGTTAGTGTTTTAGCTAAAACAGTTGCTCACCACGGGGATCGGGTCAGCCGTGATATTCAAACGAGCGAGCTCTAAGCCAAATACCGTTTTATCACTGCGAGTTCAAGTCGAAGTGGTCCAACTCGGTTTTCCGGGGTCACGTGGAACCTTCCACTCATTTGCATAAACATTTACATTTACTTAAGCGTTGGTGGCAACTAAAGTGGCAGTGTAATTTTCCGCCTTCAGCAGTGATACTTTTTTCTCTTTCTGCTGACTAAGAACAAGAGCTACCCAGTTCAATATAACGAGGTCAACCCAGCGGATTGCGTTATCAAAAGTTCTGACGTTTCCCTGAAAGTCCTTTGAAGGTTTTCTTTTGAGCTACAAAAGTGTTCATGTTTGTTCTCTGTGGATCGATGCCCGTGTTGACGGCGGGCGTAGGTGAATCCACGCTGGAATCCAATAGAATTGATTTCAGATCAGAATCGTACTCCAATTCAACTTGTTTGGGGGATTCGATTCTCTGATGAAGCTGAGTCCGATTCCCGAGCTAGGATTCTCGTCTTTGCGTGACGATTTCGAAGAAAGGTGAATTCCAACACGCCTTCAATCGATCAACCATTTAACAAAGTGAACTCTCTCCTGGTACGCGGTGCATCAAAGGCAGAATGCTAGCTCAAGTCACTGATGAAACAATCCTCTAACAATAAATCATTTAACATAAAATTGTAAAAAAAAGTCATTTTACGACACCAGAAAGTGAGACATTTTATGGAACCAGTCTTTGTGGAACGATTTTATGTATTTTTTGTGAGGCAATCGCAGCCAGCACGAGCGATGATGCACGAGTGCTTATATGGCCAGCTTCAAACGTCGAACTTCTGCTGCATCTAATTTAAAAGTTGTAATCGACGAAAAGCGAGAAAAGTTGGCAGTTGCTTCAAACGTTGATTTTCTGTTGAACGTAATCACATTTCTTTTTTTCTGCCATCAAATTAACTGCACGTGGTTTTAAAAGGGGAGTGGTGATTATCTGCTCGACACTCCTGCCGCTCCTCCTTCTAGGAGAAAATGCCACAACCACCACTCTAATGTCGACATTTGGTCAAAAATGAAGTCGGCAGTAAGTACGATGCTGAATGTCAAAGGGAGACTTTGAGACGCTTGGCGGCTACAGAAGCAACGGTCCTTTTTTGGTTAATGTGGGCATGCCCATGCAGTGAAAGGCATGAGTAGTTGTTCTGAGCACGCACACAACTGCGCCACCATGTGTCTCAAAGTCTCCCACTCCGAAAAATGATTCAAAACCAACCTGGGTATGTTCCTGTCTCACATTAGACACGATTTAGAGTGAAACACTTACATAGATTCCCATCTCTGAGGCATAGGTATGTTTATGAAGACTCTTGTAGTGGAGATTGGTTTCATGCTGTTGCAGAAAAATGATCAATACTATTAGTGAAGTTTGAAAAGTTTGTGAACCCATCATCAGAAACACGTTGGGTATGTCAGGAATTGAAGATTAAACGTCATCAAGAAATGTATGCGATGTTTACCCCTGTCTGCTTGGTATAACGGTACAACCAGGATTGAGATTATGTTAGTGTTAATTGTGGTTTAGGGGTCATTTATTTTTTCCCCAAATTTTATATGTGCAGGTAAAACTCCTTTTATTCAATGTGACAGATCTCAGTTATATCCCTCACACACCTGTGCGGAACAGACTTGAATTTTTCAAAATTCAAACTTACGCTATTCATTGAAGCATTGAAGCACGGAACTGGCATCAATCAAAACAGAACTACCCCTGTTCACCAACAGTTTCAACCAGGTTTTTGAAACTTCATCTTATGTTATTATCATGGTATTTTTTTTCTGAGCGTCTACTGTTTTATGCACCATGTAATGTTTTCAGTGAGGTTAAAACCTTACCTTGTCCTTGCTCTTTGTTCTTCAGGACAGGTGGCAGCTTTCCGTTTGGCGACGGCCCTTTGGAATCTTCCCTGTTGATTGCACCATATTCAGCTGATTGTGGAGATCGTCTTGTGCTGGTGAGAGATCGGAGTTTCTTGCCTGGCAGGGCTCTCCATCAGGTTCTTGATGACGCCCTTTCAAGGATACACGGAGAAGTTGTTTTCTAAGTTAAGGTAAAGCCAGATGCCCTTTTGTCATACATTTAGGCATAAATTGTTTTCTTCTTACCTTTAAGAGACCAACTCTTGGCACATTTTTCAGATCTAAGACGATGTCAGATGACTTGTCTGATGCGAAACTCGTATAAGTGAGGTGATCTCGAGGGTGTGTGTCATCAAAATCTACGCCTGGGAACAGTCACTGACAGCAGGGGGTAGGGTGGCTGTTACAGTATGCGGATTAAACAAGTGCGAAACTTCATTTCAAACCCATGAATTGGTTTATAAATTCAGTGGCAGGCATTGTACAATTCAAATTAATTAAAATTTCCAACCATCGTGCGCGCGAAACTCACAGGAGCCCTCCAGGACAGTTCAAACGGAAGAAGGGGAAACAGTGCGATATGCGTGACTTCAGGTAATTGTACCTTTGTGTAAGAAGGATTTTCCAGAAATAAGTAAGATTTGAAGCTTTGTAGGATGGAAGTTACAGGAGATATAGGCTTACGTGTACTACACCATGGGACAAACCTCTTTTGGAAGAGGCGTGGTAATAAAAGAACTGGTGAGGGCTAACTCGACGTTTCGGCCAGGATGTTCTGGCCATCATCAGAAAAGTGTGCCCGGACTCGAGTGGACAGGTGGGTTTAAAGGTAATCTGGAAGTGGTGGAACGAAATTTGTGGGTCATGTAACCCCAGGGGTGGGGGTCGACTTGGGTGCTGGCAATGGGCGCCAGATGTCGTTGAGCTTGAAACTGATATCTTGGGGACGGTGTTCCCGGGCTTCCTGGACTTGTCCAATTTGATTTAGTGGTCCGAGGAGTGTGCATGTTTGACAGTGGCCGACTTGTATTCTCCTCGTCGGCGGTGTGCACGGTGCTCTTGAAGCCTGGTTAGGAGATTCCTGCCAGTTTCTCCGACGTATACTTGGCCGCACTCACATGGAATGCTAAATACACCTGGGTGACTGCTGGGTGGGTGCTTGTCCTTGTTGGTGTGGAATACTGACTGCAGCTTGTTGGGTGCAGAATGATAGACTTGGATGTTAGTCGACTGTAGGATACTGCGGAGTTGGTGTGGGGATGGGGCCTAGGTACGGTAGACATTCTGTGGCGGTAGGGGCTTTAGGGCGTCCGGTGTGGGTGACGCTAATTACGCCTTGGGACAAGATTCTGCAGGAATTTAAAACAGGTATCACAGATGTACATTGACATCGTCCTATTATAGTGTCATATGGTGTCAGACTCCCCCCTCTCAAATTTCCGTCAAACAGGTCAACCCACCCCTGCAGTGTCTCTTCCCCATTTCCACCAATTTCTGGCACAAATTTACGCAACTTAAATGTAAGATTAAATGCACTGTAGTAATAGTCTTTGTTACACTCTAAATGGGATTGCACGACGAAATACCGTCAGTTTTTGCATAATCATTGATCAATAACATAGTGCGACAGAGCTTCGTGGCCGCACAAGCAAATTATCATAGTGGCCCCGCCCGACGCGTATTTTTCCCCCAAACGAGATCCAACCATTTCGAAAGAGGGCTCCCTATGTGCTTATACATTATTCATAATTCTGTCCATGTCTCTGTGGTGGTCACATGTTCATGTACACTGAGGTAAACAGGCTTTCAATTCAGCGGAGCCTGGCAGCCAATGTGTGGATTGGTTGGGAATACTCCTGACTTGAAATTCTCTGTCTAAGGTTGGAATCATCTCTCTCGTTTTAGGCCTACAACTCTTTTTTTAAAACTTGCAAATAACAAGTGGGAAAGTAACATTCTCACCATGAGTTTGGTTTGTGAGGAGAACCACGCATTCAATACACATATAACAGACCAATAACAAGACAGGAAACGGATACAGTTTGGGGGGAAAATTGTGCCCGGAGCAGCAGGCCTACATCAGTGGACAACAGCAAATGCCATCGCACTCCAGCATCTAGGGGTCACTGATCCTTCACAGGCATCGTACCTGGGTGGAAAGCCATATCCATTGCCCAGGACAGGAATTGTCTCCCAACTATTTTGTGTAGTTCCCACACAGTTCATAGCGGGGATCAAACCCCAACTCAACTATGTGATTTGGCGATAGCACAACAGAATAGTGACGTTCGTTTTCACCAGTTATACCCTCACTCTCCTTAAATACTCTTCTCACATCTTTCAGTGAGTCTGCTATATACGCGTCAGCCAAATTTTAGTCGGTCGCCGAGTATGCTTCAAACTCTGACATACGTCAATGCAAATTTGTAGGTTTACTAGGCCCTATGCAAGATAATGTACACAACCATTTTCAAATGTATCTGGAGTGTGGCCTCGTGTCGATTACATATACCCGTCAAGGTGATGCAGACGCGTCGGATTCTGGCCCTATTATAGTTAGCCTGATCTACTGATCAATACCGTAGCATCATACAATTGAGTACCGTGGCGGCACAGATAAGCTATCATGGCGACCCAAAGCAGCAGGACTTCTTCAGCCAGCGACAGTAAGTGTCATCGCGCTCCAGCGTCCGAGATCACTGAGCCTTCCAAGGTTTCACACCAGAGCAAAAGACAGCCACATCCACTCCTAGGGGCAGGAATCTTCTCCCAAGCATTTTTCATGTAAGTTCCTCGAAAATTTCCGGTTCATAGCGGGGATCAACGTTGAAGCTTGTTATTCTGCTCTCATAACATTGTGCATTTGATTATGAAGTGAGTTCACATGACTGGAAGTTTCCAAATGAGTGGCGATATTTCGAACATGCTAGAACGCGAAATACAAGAACCTGCATTGTTCGACTTGGAAGGGATGTTGAAAATAGCGACAACAAACTGGTTTTCTCAGACACCTCAAAGTGAACAGCTTTGAGAGTGGGTTTCCAGGAAAAGCTGTCTAGATCAACTACTCTGTCAATGTTCCATTAAACCTTGGCATTGATAAAGTCAGCATTGTGTGAATTTTTTTAATTCACCAGCCTAGCAGTGGGCATGTTTGTCCCCTTTCAACGACTTGCACATAAAGCTTCAAAAACCTGAAAATGCCCTGCGCCCACCTGGCGAGTGTGCCAAACGAACTTCGGTGAGTTTGCCCTCAGAAATTTAACTCGGCAAGCTTATCAGACAAATTTGGGAACTTGTACCCCAGTCAAAGCCGCATGGAGAACAAGACTGAAAACAGGTGTTCAGTATTTAGTGATTCAGATTTGAATATAGCCTTCAATGTTTCCATTATTGAAGTGCCATTCCCCTCTGGAGAAAAAAGGGGGTACTTGTACAGTATTGATACAGATGAAACAAGACATAGAACGACATGAAGTAATAAATTAATTTACAGTTAATATTACTTTGGAATTATTTTTTTTCAAAAAATTCTAAATCTTAAATTTACAATGAACAATTTATGCCTCATACATCAGCTAGCTGGAACGTATGGTCCCAGGACAAATGGTGTCATAGCATAGCGGGTTTTTTGCAACTGAAATAATATCTTGAAAGAAATGGTAATTTGTAAAGACCATTTTACTTAAGTTGGTGGTAGCTTGTTTCCTGAAGCCCCCAAAATGAAAGCACCCACTTTCCGTACGCTCATTCAACATACTTATAGAGCTGATTAGGGAAATTGGTGGGTTGAAAACGGTGTTTTATTGTGTTGCAAGCTGGGCTGAAGTTGATATGTGCCGCCCATACCGAATAGCTACGAGAGCAGTGTTTCTATTGGCCTATAAATCGGAATTCCTCATTTGCAAGTATCCCACAGCCAAAGGAAATCAGCGGCGGCAAGTATTTGGCCTCCAGCTAATAGGCCACAACATATTATAAGACGTCCTTGAAATCACAAGTCAAGGGGGGCTTCACTGTACAATTACAGAGACCATTATATTCCATTATGCAGACAGTAAACTGAATTAATAAAAATCAAATCTCTAATCAAACTGCACCTTCGAAGTAGAATGGTGGACCGGTTGTTTGACAAAGGGACCCCATCTTTCTATTTCAACTTCAGAAGTCACTATGTTTTCTTGCACTGCAAAAGTTTCCATGTCTCCTGGGAACTGCTATGAGCTTGAGTTGCAAATGGGGACTCTGGCACACACTGGTCTTTTTCTTAAGAAGTATGGAAAGGTGACTTGAACATGAAATGAAATTGTGATACGGTGGAGTTCGTATTGGTTAAGATTTTTTTTTAGTTTGACCTGTTGTATGGATGAGAATGAATATCTAATACACTAGGTAAAATGTTCAGTACAGTTTGACATTTAGCATATATGAAAGATTTTAAACGTGTGGAAAATAATCGGACTTTTAGTTTTAAACTCCACTTGTGACATTCATCCCATTTCCCATTTTCTTCGGTTAGGAAGGTATCGCCTTTATCTCCCTATTCGTACTATTTAATGAAGTGTTAAACTGAAGGGAAAAATAGTACAAAAATGATAAATTGCAATGCAAATTTCGATTCTGATACCTGCCGAGTTTGGGATGAACAGAATTACAATGGTTTCTACCCTTTTAGCACCAAAAAACCCACCCAACCCCCCCAAATAATTCCCCCAATGAAATTCCAACATATTGCTGAACCTGTTTCGGCCTCAAAAGGGCTAAGTGTTTCTTCAGGCATCTGTATCTTCTTGCTGGAAGTGACGTTACCTTACAAGAAAAAAAAGTGAAACCTCACTTTCAAAACGAGTGCATCCTCTATAAAACCACTCCGAAGAGTGGAAACCACTCGAAAAGGAGGGTTAAAAACCACTCTGAGAAGAGTAAAAACCCTCTACAAAAAGTGAAATTTGGAGCTATATATAATTACAAAAGACCATTTGAAAGAGAGTTGTCTTTTATTTGGCTCCTTTTTCTCAGTGGCTTGCACTTTTCGAGTAGATTTATAAGAGGCCCACTGTCTTTGGGAGTGCGATATCTCACTCATGTACCTACAGAGAGTAGACTTTGTAATATGTTTAAGAGTCTATATAAGGGGTGTATAGGTCTCAACGCTGTAGTTACTGGCACGACACCTTAGTCTACCCAGAATATTCTCTTTTGGTGGATTTCGGCATCTTGAATAATCCCAGCTAAACAAATTGCTATCGATGTGTTATGTCATCCCATAGAACAGAATAATGCGTGCCCATGGTTGACATAATAAATCGACTTTACTTTCCGTGAAACGAAGACTTCTTAACGAGCAATATAGGCCCACTGGAGAGCGACATCGAAAGTGGAGTTGGGAGTCCGATAATACCATTCGGTAACACTTCATTCTTGGGTGGTGATCATTTTTGTCCTCAAATGGCGCAACCGCTGGGCCTATCGCTTACCAATTAAACCGAGATGTGTATCAATGTATTCCAAGCAACGGCGCAACAGCGGCCGGCAAGTAGGCCTATAGTGATTCGGGGGCGGATAATCCTCGGAAAATGGATTGGGGCAGAATGAGCCTGTGTTAACGGCCTTGCTGTATTTATTGCTCGTGATTGTTAGGGAATTAATCCCGATCGATACCTGTCTGCAAGATATTGGATGTCTTAAGGTAGGGCAAACCTCGAACTAATGTTCTATCTCCTTGGCTGAATGGCTATACAAATGAAGTAAAGCTTTGCCTTGGCGAGAGCGACTGCTATTATCCTTACATCTTCAGAGACTGATTAAAGCTTAAATAAACAATCGTGTAAACCATAATATGGATTATTAAACTACAAAAAACGAATATCACCTTGGATACCACTGAACTCAGCGTTGATCTTATAAAGCATATCTACCGCAATAGTCTTCACGTAATAGTCGAGACACTCAGCTCTTATTTGTCCTTTTCCGTCTTGTCCACCAACATCTTTCTTCTCAGTAAACTAGTAAATGCCTTCAATTCATAGTGTGATAGCGTGAAATAAGCAAATTACGCTTAAAGTAATACTTGCAAAGGTATATGTTATTCTCCAAAAGTTCTACTAAATATTTTTAAAACCTGCAATAATGTTTTCAAAATCCATAATCTTCAATCATTCGTGTCTTCCTGGTTAGGTTCTATCTGCACCCTAATCTTGCTGGAATAGTCCTTTAAAAACTGAGTATACAGATATGACCCTTTGTTTACTTCCATGCTTTTAGGTAATTTTTTCTTAAAGATTTTCTTTTCCCGGTTTGCAGCTGGATGTTCGGCTTCTTCCGTCAAGGGTATAGGAGACCTCTTATGGAAGAAGATTTGTATGATGTTTTGCCCGAAGACTCCGCGGGTATGTTAGTGAGTAAACTCGAAAGGTAAGCAACAACAACAACATTGATTTAAAATAATTTGACAAACTTTTGTAAAAGCATTCGTTGCTTCCGTGGGCACAAAAGATAGGAAATGTGTTGATTTTCACTGCTATCTTTGAGTAAAATACTGTTGTTCATTTTGGAATTGTTTTCATATTTATTTATTAATATTTTTCATTTGCATTTTGTTGTTTGCATATTTAACACGAACTCTGTACAGTTTAAAGTTAGTTTAATTCAGAATAAATTTAATTTAAACAAGTACGTATATCATATGAGCTAGTTATGGACTAATCTTTGTTTGAACAGGATTGGTCATCACACACCTCAAATTAGGTGTCTGTATCAGCCTCGGGCAAAACACCCCTTCATCTGTTCAAAAGGAGCCACGGGGTGATCGTTTTTGTTGGTAGCGACGCGATCACAACGCATGCATTTCGTAGCCGTTCATGAACTAGCGAATTGCAGCTCCTATACTATCGGAGCCAGAGAGTTGCAAAACGATTGTCTCGATCGTTGCAATCAAAATGGTGGATTAACCGTGGTGCACATGGAAAATTAGTATACAAGAGCCGTATGCTGCACCGCACACATAATGGACAGCCATTTTGGTTCCAAAATCTTAAGTTGGTGCTACTCTCTCTATATATACACAGGTCTGCCAATGCATCCCCTCATGGTCTTTCTCGAGCCGGATACCTTCATTCCTTACACTCATGCCACCAAAAGAGTATTATTCCCCAACAAAATACGGTTTTCACTGTAAAGCTTTTTTCTGTGGTTGTGCAAGATACTACATTGCATGCCTGTGCAGACAAGATAGTAGCAGTTTGTTTATTTATTTATTTATTTATTTGCCAGCGAATGGAATAAAGAATTGGAGAAAAGTAAGGATACAGGTAAGCCTCCGTCCCTCCGATGGGCGTTGCTCAGAGCCTTTGGTCTGAAGTTCATGTGCTACGGCTTGGCCGCTTTCTTTGAGGTAACTATTGGCCTGATCTTTAAAAGTATTTCTGCTTGCTCTATAAAAGAGGCTTTCCTTTAATTGAACGGTGGAAATATATTCATATGTTAGAGCGTGAAGAAAAAAGGAACCACAAAGAAACGAAAACGTCGTTCTAAATTGCTAGACGAAGGTAACTGTATGGATATAGTGTCACTTTTAAAAGAACTGTTGAATGTATTGCTGAAAATGAACGTCTGAGGGAATTTAAGGCTTTGTCCGATATTCGTTTTTATTTGCTCTGAATTTGACTCGAAGAAAATTCGAATGGCTCCCACTTTTGCATCGTCTGATAAGGTTGTTATTCCTGTCATGGACATGGTTGGTAGGAGGTTTTCTTGAAGATGGCCCAGCCGCTGATGTTGGCACGACTAGTTTTGTATTTCTCCACGGACCTCGTGTCAACTAAAGAGGCCTACCTGCAGGCCGCCGGTCTCTCCTTGTCCTCCTTAGGTCTCGTAGTCTCCCACCACTTTTGCTTCTTCGGCTTCGGCCTGACGGGGATGAGGCTCAGAACTGCCTGCTCAGCCCTCGTCTTCAGAAAGGTAACGGGGTCTTTTTTTCTGAGCTCAAGTTGGCATCTCCTGCAGTCCACTGGGGTTTACCAGAATATTACGGATCAGCACAAAAAAGGCATGACTTGAAATCAATAGACAACAGACATTTCGATTTTTATTTTGTGAATACTGGCAGCACTCTAACTGTATAACATTCACTGTTGAAGGCACTGAAGCTCAGCAACCTTGCTCTCGGTGAGACCACAATCGGTCAGCTAGTGAACATCCTCTCCAATGACGTCAACAGATTCGATCCGGTAAGTGTGAGAAATATTTCTTTAATTGCTCCTACTGCCCAGCCGGTCGGATGGCCGACCCCAACCAGTTCAGCGGTCGAATGGTTAATACAGCAGCTCTAGCAAACAGATTGTCGTGGGCTCCAGTCCAGCCTGAGGTATCGACGAATAGAATTGTCAACTACACTTTTCAGTAAACCGACCACTGAAAGTTACGGTGAGCATCAAGATTGTTTACGATTAGAATTAGTGCATATTTTCAGGTGGGATCACAAAAATGCAAATGTATGGTCTCTAAAATAGAAGTTTCTTAAAAATCAACTAATTACTGATGGACAAGAATTTCTTGTGGGACAGGATTGTAAGTGCTTGATACACGTTTTGTATCTGAACCAGTGATTTATTAAAATAAAATTAATTTTTCCCTCTGAACTAAAAACTGCAAACATGGCATGGATCTTCTTTTTACTTTGCCATATTATCATTCTTGAAGGCATTCTGTGAATCTCTGAAAAATCTGTTTTGCAGGCCTTCAAGTTCATACATTACGTTTGGATAGCACCATTCCAGCTAATTATGGTGTTTGTCTTGTGCTGGCGAGAGATCGGAGTTTCATGCGTGGCAGGGATCTCCAGCATGATATTGATGGCACCCCTTCAAGTTTACACGGGGAAACTATTTTCCAAGTTGAGGTGAAAGAGCAGAAGTCTGTGTTTCTATTCAGTAGATGTGCTTTCCTTTACTTCTTTATAAAACCACCCATACTTTCTCCCTTTTTCAAAATATAAAAATCCAACTCTTGCCGTGTCTTTCAGATCTAAGACGGCCTTGTTGTCGGATGCAAGACTACGCATCATGAATGAAGTGATCTCGGGGATGCGCGTCATCAAGATCTACGCTTGGGAGCAATCCTTTGGAAAACTAGTTACCGAAAGCCGAGGGTAGGTTGATCCTCCAACCAAAACTGTTTTAAACCAGCAAGTACATTTTCATCCCATGGATTGTTTCTCAATTCAGTCGCAGGCACTATTCAAAAGAGGGTAATAAGTTTCCAAATGGAAAAACTAAACTCAAGTCCAAATGGAATGGAAGCAACAGGAATGCTCCCTTGCAAGTAGCTGAGAAGGAAATTTCCCGAAGATGACCTTTTGATTTCATCAAGATGCTGAAAACTGAAAAATTAATTCTTCTTAAATTATCTTCTTAACAGATGTCTGTCCATTTTGTAACTGCAAGTTTTCTATAGTTTTCTCTCAGTCTCTTCTTTACATGCATAGACATTGTAAGATGGAGAAATGTCCGATTCTTTTTGCTGTTTTGGTCTGCAGCAAGGAGATACGCAAGATACTGCACAGCTCTTACTTACGCGCGCTAATCTTTTCCCTGTTGTTCAACGGTACCTTACTGACAACAATGGCCACGTTCTTGGTCTACGCCTCGCTTGGCAATCCTGTCACGGCCTCCAAGGTGTTCCCAGTGCTCTCGTTGTACTACAGCGCTCGAATCTGCCTATGCGTATTCTTCCCGTTCGCCTTGATGAACGGGGCGGAGGGACTCGTCTCTATCCGTAGGATTCAGGTGAGGACAAAGATTGGAAATCAAGGGATGAGGTCAATGGCCATAACTCACAACCCCAAACCACACTAAATATAATGGGCTTAAAATGTGCTTTTCTTTGTCAAATTATGAACATTAGATCACACCCAGAATTACGCAACGCACAATTAAGTGTATGGATCTTGCATTGTCTAGCTTATGCTACTTTCAACCTTTAATACCAGAAATTTCTGCTTATGGAAGAGCTTGAGACACACCCAAATAGACCAAATACTGATGTTAATTACAATGTTGGAGTGGTAAAGCCTGCGATTCTGTTGGACGAGATAACTGCAAATGGCGTTGTTGCTCCGAGGGAAGCTAATGATGGGAGCCCCGCGGAAGAAAGGACGGACCCCTCACAACGCCTGGAAAAGGAAGCCCGAACAAACAGCACGAACTATCTGATCCAATCCGAGGGAGATGAGGAGGTTGGAGGTTATGTTGGTCCTGCTGAGATCGAGGAAGATGACGATCTTGACAAGCCTTTACCTTCCCTTGATGGAGCAAATGGGAAAGGAATTGTTGTGAAAAATGTGTATGGATCCTGGAACAAGGTATACCCATTTCCACTGTATCTAGCCCATTCTACCCGTGAAGCCTTTGCGAATGAAAATTGAAAGGCCCCTCCTTGCTATATCCAACTCATATTCAATGACTCCAGGTTGAAGAGAAGAATTGGATTATAATGGCACCACAGAAACACAAACCAGGACCCGCGCTGCTGGTTTAGCAACATTGTCCAAGATGTATCCTTGATTTGCTTTGCTCAAGCACGCAGTTTGCTCAACATTCCATTGGTTTAGCATCAATCTGTTAACTTTCAGACTCACACATTAATTTTAACGCTTTGATCACACAGTAATTCACAATGAAAGTGCCTTTTCATGTAGATATTTTATCCTATTTTGAATACGTTGTTGAAACAAGGATGTCAGCAACACCGTGCTCCATGACATCAGTTTTCGGGTTGAGCCAGGAGAGCTTCTCGCGGTGATCGGTCCTGTTGGATGTGGAAAGGTGAGTCATAAACACTTATTCTTTTAACGCCAAAAGCGTGGTGTTAATTCAACACCACTCTTGGATAATTTAGGTAGCAGACAAATAGACCCGAAGGGTCTGTAACATCCTTGTATTGATACAGTCAAACATAAGAATCATTTGAACACCTTAACCTGGGACAAAAACTAGGAATCGGTTGACCTATAATATCCTTAGTGTTTATTAGGACCTGTGAAGCAAAAGACTCTCTGTACATCAGAAAAAGTTTAGAACACCAGGTTTCACCACGGTGACCTTTGAAATCTACTTGTATACCGCACAAGGATAACGGACGTATGCCAGCCACTGTATCTACATGTATATTGAACACTTGTGCTTAGGAAACTGGGCTCATTGCTAGCTTTACTGCACCAACACCCTTGGTGTCTATACAGCACCAGCATAGGATGTACGATGGATGATGTAGATACCAAGACATGTAAGAGTTGGTATATACAGACAGTATACATTCAAACTGATCCTGAAAGGTATTATGAAATTTTTTAAGTTTCTCTACATATGCTTTGTTTATTTTCTCGCGCTAGTCTTCCCTGTTGATGGCCCTGCTGGGAGAGCTTCCGTCCGTATCAGGAGTGAACGCCGTGACCGGTCGGGTTGGCTACACGGCTCAGCAACCCTGGATCCTGTCTGGCTCACTCAGGGACAACATCCTCTTTGGGAGTGTGTACGAGTCGCCAAAGTACCAGCGAGTCATCAAGCAATGTGCACTCACCAGGGTAAGTCCTAGGAGACAGAGGCCATTTTTGAAAATCCAGGTATCATCTATAGCAATGGCCTTATCTCTGCCCCCAAATCCATTGTTTGATTAACTAAACCGTAAAACGGTCAAATGAAAACATTTTACCTTTTTTAAAGCTAATCAGGAAGCTCCACTGAGTAAATTGGTCGCAAACCCAAGAGACTGAATTAACGAAGCCGCAGCTGCTCGCCCTTCACCCAAATTACTTATTCGTATTTAAATGAAACTTATATTTAAACACAGTTCAAACCCGGTTAATGCATCTCTAAATTTGGAAATTGGTATGTGAAAAGGGAAAATTGACACAAAGTTTCACAGATGTAGCTTGAAGACATTGGATACAAAAATTAATCTTGCATCCACAGGATATTGACCTGCTACCACATGGAGATCAGACGCTGGTCGGCGAGCGTGGGGTGACCCTTAGCGGAGGTCAGAGGGCAAGGGTCAGCCTGGCTCGAGCCATGTACAGTGAAGCCGATGTGTATCTGCTAGATGATCCCCTGAGTGCAGTGGATCCAGCAGTCGGGAGGCATCTTTTTGAAAAGTCGGCTATTTGTATTTCTTTTCGTCCTATACTCTTTTCATTTTGACGTACTCAAAACGACCCTCTTTTATCTGTCCTGCGTGAATGTGGTTTGGTCTTAAAACACTGATTTTCATCAGCTTCATCAGCATTAAACCTTTCAATCTCATTCAAATGAAGAAATTAGATTTTATGACCGTTATTACTATGTTACAGTTAAGCAACTCGTGAATCAAATGAGAGCTGAGTTCGCCTGTACTCACACACTTAGATGTACTGCGGACATGGGTTAACGATTGAGGATAAACATCTTCTGACGGTGCGTGCAAGTAGTTCCAAAATCTGCTCTCCCCGGGATACTTGCACATCTCATTCTTGTTCCAAGCGCACAGACGCATCGACAAAGAAACCTTCTTTTAATACCGCTAAGTAATGGCTTTGGCTGTTCAACAGTTATCTTCTGAGCTCTCATGTGTACTGCAGCTTGACGAATCTGTCAACCCCCCCAGTTCCTCAGCGCATGTATTTGTTGTGTAAAGGATAGAGTTTGTTTTTCAAAGGTGCCTCTTTCATCAAATGAGGGACAAGGTGCGGATCCTGGTAACTCATCATCTGCAGTTCCTGGACAAGGCTGATAAAATTCTCATCCTGAAACAGGTTATTCCGAAATTACAGCTGTAGAAAACTTAAAATCTGGAATTTCTTGTTGCTCAGTCATTATCAGGTTGAGTTTGCCAATTTTGAACAAGGTCGGATGCAGTCATGCTGATTGTGTGAGATTGACTGCACAAGGAGAACATTTTGCTTGTAGAGACATTTCAGTGAAACTTGCTAACCTCAAGAGCCGATCGGGGCTGTCCAAATTTCTCTGGTGATGACTGATTGCCTTTTTCCCTGGGGTGTGACATACTTTGACAGGGACGTGTAGCCGGCTATGGGACCTACCAAGAGCTGCAGGAGGAAGGCGTGGACTTTGCCGCCCTCCTGAAGAAGAAATCTGACGACAGTGACGACATTGGAGAAAAGAAGCAGGTCCTCGAACCGAAGACGTGCGAAAAGCAAATACCAACATGCTCAAATGCTTTGTTTTGTCCAGACCAAGATGAGGTTGGTGTCCTACTTTTATATAAGCACAAAAATTGTGACCATGCTTCAAATAACATAATGGAAATATACATTATTTTATAATTTTGCCCTGCCCGACGTGTATTATAACACTGTATACTTTATAAATCTAAAGTTAATTAACATCTTCCCGGCGCTAATCCATCCTTGGAAATAGTTGCTCGAAGTACCCCCTGCTACATCTGTCTGGAATCAGCCAACCGACACCAGCAAGTTCGGTGGTCGAGTGGTTAAGACGTCTGCACCAGTAAGCAGGAAGTCGAAGTTTGAGTCCCACCCGTGTACCCTTGTGGTTTTTTCACAAGTCTTCGGGGCAAACACGGGGTATACTGTGCTTTAATACACGTCGGGCAGGGCAAAAATCTAAAATCAATAAACATCCCCGGGTGCAAATCCATCTTTGGAAATACGGAATATACATGTTTTCACCCAGAATATATATTGATAACAGTTCGAAGAAGAATGTGTTGATAACTATAATCTCTGCCCTTGTGTAATGCATCACTCCCATTTCAGTAAATTTCCCTTTATTTGTTTCTCCCCCCCTTCTTTTGTTGGCCGTCCCTTCTCACGTCCTCTTGCTCTCCGTGTCTGGCTTGTCGCCATTTTGTTGTAGGCAGAGACACCTGTGGACATCACTCCGGAAGAGATGGCAGTGGGTACCGTCAACTGGAAGGTGTACATCCGGTTCTTTCGGGCTGAGGCGGGATTCGTCTTTCTGCCTACCCTTATGGTCGTTGTGGTCGGTGCACAGGTAAGAGCACCACAGACTGGATGGAATTGAACGCGGAAGCCACTGACATAGGAGAACGCCAGCTGCTTATCGGTATCTTGGTGCACAACTCTACAGGATCACTTAAAAAAACACAAGCTTTGGCCACAGTTGACTGAGTTGTCTTCATACTAAAAACCGGAGAAACAGTCGGCGTAAATTCCGGGGATGGGATACGGGGGATGTACAGGATATCTCGTCTCCAAGAAGGGTATTATGCTTTGTTCATTAATTCATTTGTACTTCCTGACGTCAAGAATTTCTAACAGCACCATGACCAACGGTTCAACAAGTTAACAGACAGTTGGCTTTGCTTTCAGGCTGCGCTGAATTTCACGGACATCTGGCTGGCCACGTGGACTGACGAGGAAGAGAAGGATGTAGCGGCCAGGAATCAGGTCAGCAAATCGTCAGCGAAGTTCTAATAGGACATCCTTTGTTGAGGTCGTTGCTCATTTAATTTTCAATCTGTTTCCACATCAGATTTCGCATTACCTACAGGACAATCACAATGGTACCAAGCACGACAAGCTGCACTATGCCAGAATTTACGCCATGCTGTGTGGAGGATCCACGCTCGTCTTGTTTGTCCGGAGCCTTCTGTTCTTCCATCTGTTCGTGACGTCCTCCAGGGCTCTTCACAACCAAATGTTTGCCTCTATAATCAGAGCACCCATGCAGTTCTTTGATAGAAATCCAGGAGGTAAAACGTATAGTCAGACTGTGAGCGTCTGCATTGTGAAGTCAGTGTGATGGTTGCCTTTTAGTGATTTCCCACGAATCCGTTAATAGGGATCGAGTGGCCGCGTGCAGGAAGACAATGGTCAAGGGCCTTCCCATTGCCAAACTCGAAGTTTTAGAAGATCGTCATTGGACAATTATTGACACATGATTCGCACACGATGAAGAGTGTAATTTGCCTTATCCAGTCCGCATGGTCTGCTCAATGGATATGGGTGAATTAACATGAGATCATTACTACTTGTGTCTCCGGTAGAAATTACACTGACGAGTTTGTCCTGGGAGACACTGAATGATAAAATTGTCACGTTTCAGGTCGGATTCTGAATCGTTTTGCCAAGGATATCGGCTTTATGGACGATGTTTTGCCAGGAACGTTCACAGACTTTCTGCAGGTAATAAGGCAATAGTTTTGCAAAGCTATGCAAATAAACATCAACACAATGGGTTTAGTTCAATTTCAAATAATTTGTCACTTAACAGTTAAAGAAAAAGACCATTCGACGTTATTACAAGACGTACTGAGTTCGACGGCAAAAATTCCCTCGCAAATGACTGTATTACGAAATACCACAGGTAAACTTCAAGAATTCGTCTTTTCCTAAGTTGTGATTTCTTTCTTTTTAAACTTCTTCTGCAGATTACCTTGAATACCATCGCCATTATCATCTTGATTTCCATCTTCAATCCATTTTGCCTCGCTTTCACCCTCCCCATCACAATCGTGTTATTCCTCACAAAAAGATACTACTTAGCCTCCTCTCGAGACGTCAGGAGATTAGAGGGAATAGGTGCGTTCAGTTATTGTCACCAGATCTATGAATTAACTCTTAGAGTCTTTTATCGCCTGATTTCATATGATTTTACATACACCCTATAAGGAATTAAAGTTAGAGAATGTGTAAACCTCAAAATACGTTTGACGATTTCAATAATGAGATTTGAAGCTTTTCTCGGTGGATTTGGCAGGTAAATTAGATTTTCAGTAGCACCATGGATATATCATTTTTTTTTAATATGTAGGGTTCTGAAAAGAACCAGTGGTACTCAACGTTTCGGACAGTATGCTCTGTCCGTCGTCGGGAGACTGCAGAGGGTCCAGTAATGAGGCAGCTTGTGTGGAGGGCAGTGAGGTGTGGAGAGGATGCTAACTCTGGATCCAACAGAGGTCACTGGGGTGCTGGCAAACCAGTAAGGCGTGTCAGTCTGAGGGAGGGGAGTGTGAGTTTGTTTCTGCATTCAGTTGGGGACCCTGAACAATAGCGGACAATAAGGTCCCCGATTGACAGAGGGTCCCCGATTGACAACTGTGCACAAAACATATGGGTGGTCTTCTAAAAAAGTTAAAGTACAAACAAAAGAGGAACAATAGGGGGTCCCCAGTTGCAGGCAAATACACACTTGTGGGTGTGTGTGTGTGTGGGGGGGGTTGGCCAAGGATATGGGGACCCATAGGCTGAAATTGTCCTGGGGGACCCATTGGACTGAGATGTGAGGATGTCTTGTGGTACTGTGCTGTTCTCAGTGATTTCGATGGCTCTTCTGATGCAGCGCAGGTACCAGTGTTTGATGCTGTTGAGGAGTTCAGCTTCCCCTGCAAATGTTGCAAACTGTACATCAGCGAGACCGGCATGGACCTCCCTGCCAGATTTAACACAAAGCCCATGACAGAAAGGGGAATACGTCAAGTCTGCCGTCATCAAGCACTCTCACATCGAAGACCGCTTGGTCGACTGGAGCAAAGCTGAACTCCTCACCAGCATCAAGCACTGGTACCTGCCCCGCATCAGAGAAGCTATCGAAATCACCAAGAACAACACAGTACCACTAGACTTCGGTTTCCACATCAGCGACATCTGGCGTCCCATCCTTATATCTCAGTCCAACAGGTCCCCTATACCCTTGGCTACCTTCCCCCTCATTCCCCACCCTCAGACTGACACGCCTCACTGGTTTGCCGGCACTCCGGTGACCTCAGTTGGGTCCCGAGTTAGCATCCTTTCAGCACCTTAGTGCTGCCTCATCACTGACGACAGACAGAGCCTACAGTCCGAAACTTTGAATATCACCGGTTCTTTACAGAACCCCACATGCTCAATAAAAGATATATTCATGGCGCTACTACAAACCTGTCAAGTTTACTTGTTTTAACAATATTTTTAGAGTTTCTTTTTCGATTTTCTGATATTATTTGAAACGACTTCAGTTTTTCATTTGTAATTTTGACATACATGGTTTTGAAAATTTCAGATTGCCTTATTTGAAAAGTAGTTGTTTATGAATTGTTCATTTAGTTGTGTCGTTTTGTATGGAAGGAGTCACATTTCTATGCGTGATGTCATTGTAGGAACTAAGTTTTAAGTGGGTTTTCTCACTAATTGTATCTTGGTAAAAAGACCTGTATTTTCCACAGTTTTCTTTTGTGCAAGATTTCCATAGTTCAATTGTAAAACCCATGCATGCGTCCCGGTTTGCAGCTCGCAGCCCCGTGTTTTCTCACTTGTCGGCTGCTCTGACTGGTCTGAGCACAGTCCGGGCGTTCAGGGCCGAGCGGCGTTTCACCGCAGAGTTCGACGGGTACCTGGACGGCCACACCCGGGCCTGGTTCCTCTTCCTGGCCACATCTCACTGGTTTGGAGTGCAGCTGGATTTCTTTAGCACCTTGTTCATTTGTGGAGTTAGCTTCACAAGCGTCATGGCTGCTGGCCGTAAGTTTCAAACGAACGCCCTATATACAATTCTTGGCTTTTGCTAGGCCTTTTTACAGCTTTATTGCTGACTTGGCCTTCAATTTTGACGACCACCCTTGAGTTTGTATCTCATTTTTTGGAGCCAAATTTCTAAGGGAATCTCACTAAAACACCGCTAGGCCAGATTTCGTGTTTGAATACAAGGGCAAATCTCTAATGTTCAATTATTTTGATGCCTTTGCTTAGTTCTTAATCTGAACTCTGGCATTGTCGGCCTGTCGCTGACGTACGCCATCAGCCTCATGGGGGCGTTCCAGTGGGCGGTTCGACAGTGGGCGGAGTTAGAAAATCAGGTAAGTGTATATCTGTATGAATTTCTGCTGATTTTCTAGTAGGCTGAGAGTCTATACTTAACGGAAATAGTTTTAAAAGAGACAGCGTATTTATGGCAACACCACCGTCAACTTCTGTACACTCAGATGACATCTGTGGAGCGTGTGTGTCAATACATCGATATCAAGCCTGAGGCTCCATTGGAGACCGACCATAAACCGCCTCCTGACTGGCCACGAGATGGATGCATCACGCTTCAAGATACCTCCCTCAGATACACCGATGACGGGCCTCGGGTGCTGCAAAACATCAGCTGCTCCATCAAGCCGAAGGAAAAGGTATGGCTGCAGAAAATAAAGTCCGATATCGCAAATATCAGGTTAAGGGGCTGTTTTTGCCAAATAACCAGTAATTTGTATTTTGGCTTTCAGGTCGGCATCGTGGGCAGGACTGGGGCAGGCAAAAGCTCCCTCATGACGGTGTTGATGCGACTGGCCGAACCCACGGGCGCCATCATGATAGACGGTATCAACACGACTCTGATAGGGCTGCACGACCTCCGCAAGAAGGTCTCCTTCATCCCACAGGTAAAGGTTTTCTTGGATTCCCTTTCAAAATTTGCAAATTCGGAAACGCAATGATCCGGAGAGTTGCACAGTCCTGAGCCTAGATATACTCTCAAACCTTCCTCGTGAAACATATGCTAGTAAAATGAAGTAAGCTTAGCTGCGTGTACTTTCCTTTCACTTTATGAACATCGCATGCCATCGTTATTGGTCATGGAATAGTTGATAACTTCGATACTGTTGATTTCTCATTTCCTTAGGATCCAGTCCTGTTCAGCGGAACACTGCGGAAGAACCTGGATCCATTGAATGAGCACGTTGATTGTGATATATGGAGAGCCATTGAAGAGGTGTGTTGTGCGTGAAATAGTTGGGTAAAGTTAGTCTGTCTTCTTAATAATGTAGACATGAACTGTGTTATCCAGCATTTGTGCACTGCCAGTATTGATTGATTCAAAGTTCGAAGGCAGGATGGAACGTAATTCAAGTTGGACCATTCCTCCATGGTTTGACTCACAAACTTGAAGAGGTGTTGCGTCTGAGCATGCCCATCTCGAATTTATGAGGTATATATGATTGGTGATCGGATATAAGGAAAATCTTTCAGTTGTGAATCAAGATAAACTCTTAGGTCCTGACGTCGCAAAAACCTAGCACCGACATTTCCCAATGTCATAGTCCTGCATACGCTGCCACAGTAACGATAACAATGCCACATCGATCACGAAGCTTGTTTCCTTGCATACCCACACACACAAAATCATCAACAGGTGGAGTTGAAGCCGGCAGTGGAAAAACTTCCCGACAAGCTAGAGGCAGTCCTGACAGAGGGAGGCACCAACTTCAGTGTGGGTCAGAGACAGCTGCTGTGCCTGGCCAGGGCCATCCTACGTCAGAACAAGATCCTGATAGTGGACGAAGCCACGGCCAACGTGGACGTCAGGTGAGCGTGTTTGTTTCGCCTTTGTGCTGTGACAGAGGTCAGCGTTGCGACTAATAACATATGAACATATCCGAGCTCGTGTGATGTCTGGTGATATTCCTCGAATAAGCACACCATTTTGAAATTCGTAACTGGTTCATTGGTTGGTTACGATACAGTGTCCCTGTTCATTTTCATATGGACTTCTTAAAGCCTCATAAGAGAATAAACTTAACCATTTACTCATTTCATGTTTACGATAGAAAATATCAAAATAATTGCATTGTGGTGATTCTTAAAGCTCTGTGCTTTGACTGTTGTTACCTCTATTATTCAAATACAGAACTGACCAGTTGATTCAAGTGACTATCCGACAGAGATTCAAGCACTGCACGGTCCTGACCATAGCTCACCGCCTCAACACCATCATGGACTCCGACAAGGTCATGGTATGAGTCAAATGTTACATGAATTGGACTTGTAGGGGGAATTTCTGAAATAAATGGATCAAAAGCATTCTTATCAAGCCATATGTTGGGCTCAAGTTTGTGCAAGAGGTGTAAAATACACTTACATGCCATAAATGTCACTACATCAACCACGTCCTCAACTGTCATAAAATAACACAGCTATCATCAGAGCAAAAATTAATTGCATCCAAAAGAAGAGAGAATAAAAGAAAAGAAAAACAGTGTACCGTAAAGGGGAAGGAATATTTTCATGCAAAGCACGTTAAACTGTACTATTATTTTAATAAAATCCTTCCAGGTGTTGTATTGAGCTGTTCCAATCTATTATGAAGCTTGTCCGAGGTCATTCGGGAACAGTCATATAGTGCGCACGCACGAGGTCTGCTCTATCGGCGCTGCCATGCCTCTCCACGCTCGGATACCTTGTTCTCGAATGACCTTGCTTTGCTGAGAAACCAACCTTGTTCATTCCCGTCGATAATAGCTGAACCCCCCCCCCGCCAGGTACTTGACGCTGGGCGGCTGATCGAGTTCGAGGAGCCTTACGTTCTGCTCCAGAAGGAAGACAGTGCCTTCACCAGGATGGTCCAAGAGACAGGGAAGGCTGAGACGGCCGAACTCCTCCAGATCGCCGCTGACAAGCATGCGGAGAAAGCTGTCCACGACCGTGAGGACGTCAATGCATCGGTGTGTCATTAATATGGAAAAAAACTGGATGGCCCAGTTTGACGATAATCATTCATAAGTTAGATGCGGCAAATCACGCATAATTGAAATTGTACCCATTTACTGACCGACGGATACCGTAAGATATGTTGTTCTGACTGAGTCGAATGTGTATTAAAACACCTTGTCCTATTTATTATTGAGCGCCAGCAGTCTTTTATGTGTGCATTTTAAAAAAAGTAATACTTTTATCAATGCACTTTGTTATGCATTGCCATTTTTTCTGAGAGTGTTCCTCATTAAAGGTTTCGCTTGAACTTTCGTAAGCGTTCTTTGCCTAAGGGAAATTTGGCAGATCAGAATCAGTCATTTGTGAAATGAATAAATCTCTTCCCAGTATTTTATGAACAACAAAAGGAAAAATGTTCTTGTGTTTGTGTATTTTGTTAAAGTTTTTTTAGAGGAACATTGACATCTGTAACATTCAGGGCAGCCACACCCAAAAACGAAGGGTGTTGTCACCACATGGAGATTCTCATCACTGGTCAGTTCCCGGTCATGCCTAAACCTGTACGACTGTTTTATGGTAGCTTATGCATCTCTCAGGTCCCTTCAAACTACATTTTACCATGCTGCTGTGGAAGTATAAGTAATACCAGGTCACAACCCAAACAGCCATGACCAACCACCAAAAGGAGCAGCCACGCCTCAAAAATTACACCATTACTCCATGAGGTAATTTTTGTCTCCAGGTCAGTTTCCGGTCATGCCTGAACCTGTACAAACTTTGCGACTGCTTTATGGTAGCTTATACATCCCCCAGGTCTCTTCTAACTACATTTCATTATGCTACTGTGGAAGTAACACCAGGTCACAACTCGAACAGCCTCGACCAGTCAGCACATGTCTATAAACAGATACAGTTCCTGATAGGGACCATGGGCTCCTTGAGGTGACTGATATGGTAATATCAGTCGATTTCCGACTGCAAGTATTAAATGTTAAAATCACTATTCTGGATTTATGAAGTGCCACGTTTGGTGAACTTAATCAGGATATTGAAAAGACTTTGATGCAACATTTCGGTGACACAAAACAGGATCCATTGGTTTGAATCATACTAATATCTTGCAGGCAGATTTCAGATGTTGTTACAAACTTTAAAGATTAAAGACTAACAAACCACCAACCACACTGTAATGGAGAGCCACCATGGGGCCATACCTGCCAGTTAATAAACAAACTCGAGAAAATAATTCCACCAAACACAGGTAAACTTTGGTCCCAGGAAAAAGTATTGAAAAAAATTAACACCTTTCTCTTAATTTTCCGAAAAAGGTGATATTGACCAGGCTAGTTCCCCATGTCACTCGACAACACAGGATTTAAACATAAGGAAACAAAATTGCAAACTTACAGGATGACGTAGAAGGAAAACGCTGACAGACTACATACAGCTTCACTGTAGCAAATTAAACAGAACAAGATGGACCGCCGCCTGCCGAGCTACAGAGATGCGTCCCAGCCAGTGTTCTGTAAAAATGTTTTGCCCAGTCACATGGGCCTTATATACCCTCCTAGCAGACAATCAGTGGATTGCTAAAAGCAGACCATTGTACCTTTATCAATAGACATGGCCAACCGGGCCCCCAAAGTATACCAGGCAAGATATGGGACGAAGGGGTACCCCCCTTACCTGTCCAATCCGTAGACACACTCTAGACTCTTGTTACCTAAAACATCCCCCCTAGAAGTCTGTAAAGAATTTCTGAGATTCCGATCAAACAATGAACAACACAAAGGCGGGGGGGGGGAGGTCTTCCTGTCCCATATCTTGCTTCAAATGCCCAAAGGAACGTTCCATGACAATGAACATACCAACAGGTGGGCGCAATACTGTGTCTTGACCCACTACCTAGAGACCTTTTTGTCACGACGTTAGTCCATGAGATCTACGAAGCAAGGTATGAGCCGGAGAGTACCCCACTACTTTGTGCTGGTTATTGTTTCACTGGAATCCGAGGAATTCTTTTCAGACATTTAGGGGATGTGTTCGGTAACAATAGTCTAAAGTGTGTATAGCGATTGGAAATGTTGGGGTTACCCCTCGGTCTCATTTCTTGCTGGATAAAGGCTAGCACGAGGATTGCTGTTAAGGCAAACTCTATTTAACTTCATTACATGGGTCATTCAACTAAGTTTAGGAACGTTTGGAGGTATGTGGACTTCTTCAGATGAGGTGGAAGAGGGGTTCATTTAGAGTATATTTCTGTTGTTCTGAAATTCCTCCAGGGATTTTGAAATTTCAGTTTGATATCTTATAAATTTAGAAAAAACCAATTGTGGGTTGGAAACCACGTCATCTTAATGAAGGTTGCTAAAGTTCATGGGGGGGTATCAGATTCCACCCAAATAATAGTATCAATTGTCTTTTAAAAGGTCACATTATATATTTATACACATTCATAAATTGTGTTGTTGTAAACAGCGTTTGTTTTTAATGAATGGCTTTCTGAACGGCTGTGACTGAATCTGTATAATCACCTCCAACATGGTCCATCTGCAGGATGCCTGAAGGTTTAGAAAGTTGCCAACTTGTGAGGGGTATTGCACCGACTTGTTTCGCCTTAGTTCTTATAAACGACAGTGTTCTTTACGGTGGTTGATCTATGCCAGGAATACCCTTTATTATTTTTAACGCCCTGATAATGGAGTTATAACGCCCTATTACGGCGTTAACAACGCTCTACGGCGTCCACGCACACACACACGTGGCTCCGCTTAATATGAGCATAGTATTTGCAGTTACTGTGGCCATCCTTGGACGGTTCGAATCTTGCAAGAAGGTAAGTGATAAAAGCCCCTTTGTCTGCAGGAAGCAGAGCGTTATTACGCTGCAATTGGTCGTTATAACAACGTCATAATAGGGCCCTGTAACCCGTAAAAGGGCGTTTATTACACCTGAAATTAAGGCGTTATAACGCCGTAAAATTAAAAAAGTGTATTCATGGCGGATACCAGCCACCGTAGTTTTTGTGTGATCACGGAGATAGTTTTTTTCGCAATGTTCAATGTGTAAAGAGATCTACGTGCTCTGTCACTGTAGTTCCTCGTGGATGACGTTTGCCCTGTATTGCGTATGCAACAGGAAAGTGTAGCCGCCATTGCAGTCAGGACTGCCCGTAGATAGATGGTTTCGCTAATATTTCAGTGATTATCTGGGGATCGTTCGTGTGTTTATGTGCATTGCTGTTTATGGGTATTGCTTTGTTGTACCACTGGAACCTTTGTATTGCTTTTGCGGATCATTTGCAAAGTTTCCACTCAACTGCGAGTACAAACCGGAACCTTTTGCAGTTGAAGGATTGAAGAATGCTGCGTACGTGTGGTACTTAAGTGCAGCCTTTTGGGTAAGCCGAAACGATTACGGTTGTTATTCCTTTTATTATATAAATTAACATTTGGTGTTATATTTTAAAATAACTGATACGAACACATGTATTAATCTGCCTTGCAGGGATTCAGTTTTATTATCTTCCTTGGGGTGTATTTTGTTATGTCTGTGCAGTCAAGGGATCAATAAAAGTAGGGTTTGGAAAAAGCCAGTTTCTGTCTCTACTTGTTACTGGGACTGTCTCCAACCAAATGCAGGCCGCGCGCATGCTGGACACCCCTGGGCACCTCCCCACTTGCCACTACATTAATTTCGACAATGAACCACAACTTTGTTAGTGAAAGTTTAAACGTAGGCAGACACTGTGTGGTTCAATAAGAGCTTCGTATTTCTAAGAGATAGAATATATTTTAAGAATAAAATGCATTTCAAAGGGGATTTTGTTTTACAATTAGCAGTACAACTACAGCAATCGTTTTTGTTGTTAGCCTGCCTAACGTTGCAAAATAGGAAGCTTTTTCTTGATACCTAAGCCATTTGGAAAAAATGATTAAATACACAATTAAATATCTTCCTCTGAGCATGTAATAAACGCTTAATACCTTAGGAAGTTTAAACAAAACCTTTAATTAGGAAGCAGGTGCTTCCAGACCAGTTGGCAAAATATACCGAAAATTCCATCCTCATAAATTGCGGGCACTAAAAGGGAGCTGATTTTTAATCAATGCACATTCTACTTAGTCGTTCGAAACAACAGTATATTTACACAGCAATACCCAGTCAACGGACGGATGAAATTCCCAACCAGTGTAATGAACAGCATGACTTTTTCGCATATCTTTCCAACACTTGAAAAGTTGAATTTTTATTTCTTGTCACTTGGGGCCAACCGACGTTTTCCGTGTTACAGACATACCGGTATATCAGCGTCTTCCGGGTCGTGGACAGCTTTCTCCGCATTCATGTCAGCACTGATCTGGAGGAGTTTGACCGTCTCAGCCTTCCCTGTCTCTTGGACCATCCTGGTGAAGGCACTGTCCTCCTTCTGGAGCAGAATGTGAGGCTCGTCAAACTCGATCAGACACCCTTCGTCAAGTACCTGGAAAGGGACAAGATTCAGCTATGACCAGCACGAATGAACCAGTTTGATATTTCAAACGGGACAAGGTCTTTCGGGAACAAACCACGCGTGCAAGTCGGGGGCAGCTTCGCTCATGACGGCGAAGACCTCATGCGTGCGCATGGCTGTTCCCGAATGACATCGGAGGTGCTTCATTTTGCGCATGCACTGCTGGAATACAACGCTTCAGTGCAACGACAGATAAGAGGTGAGGTGAGATGGATGCTGTGGTGTATTGTGTTTCATTATCGCACGTATACATTTTACATGCAGTGTGTGGATTCAAATGTGGCCTACCTCCTACTCAGGGATTACAACGGCGCACCTTCCATTGAAAGCCTCTTACCATGACCTTGTCGGAGTCCATGATGGTGTTGAGGCGGTGAGCTATGGTCAGGACCGTGCAGTGCTTGAATCGCTGTCGGATAGTCTCCTGGATCAACCGGTCCGTTCTATATTAAAATTACCAAACAGATGTAAACAACAGTCACAACACCCAGTTTAAGCACTACAAACCGACCATTTTCAGACTGATGACTCTTTTTGTATGGCATTTGGACGTGGGAAAGGTCACCAGTACGATTTAAGGTAACATCTTAATAGCAGTTTCTCTTTGGACAATTGAACGAGTCCGTAAAAAGAACTACATCATAGCTAAAACAACCAGTTCCAAGTCCGTAAAAAGAACTACTTCAAAGATAAAACAACCAGTTCCATTTTTAAAAGTCAAGGTCATTCGAGAAAGAGCATTCATCGATCAGTTCGAGCATGTTTAGTGTGTGTACGTGTCGGCGATACTGTACGTCGTGCAGTAGGTCAATGACAATGACCTACGACAGGCTTAAACTCGAGGTGTTAGGAGACGTAACCCTGACATTAGTTTTAATATGAATGACAAACAAACAACGCTCACCTGATGTCCACGTTGGCCGTGGCTTCGTCCACTATCAGGATCTTGTTCTGACGTAGGATGGCCCTGGCCAGGCACAGCAGCTGTCTCTGACCCACGCTGAAGTTGGTGCCTCCCTCTGCCAGGACTGCCTCCAGCTTGTCAGGAAGCTCTTCCACAGCTGGCTTTAACTCCACCTGTCGAAATATTTTTTGTTTCTTGGAATGTCAGAAAACAGGCTTTATGAGAATTGTGTGGAATTGGGAAGGGCTATCTTGAATCAGGAATGTTGCACAATCGAGACACCCGATTTTCTTGACACAGCTATATTGTCAGGTATCTAACAGCTATCTTCACCACACGTTTCGTACTCAACAAACCTCTTCAATGGCTCTCCATATATCACAATCAGCGTGCTCATCGAACGGATCCAGGTTCTTCCGCAGTGTTCCGCTAAACAGGATTGGATCCTGTTAATTGAAAAGCAAAAGAATATAGACATTATTTTTATTACAACCGGGTGAAAATAATTTCCCCTCACCACACTCTTAACAAATATCCATTGCTATTGGTCGAGAGCCTGGCATCTGGCCCGTCTAATAATGCGATTGGG